>NW_019259670.1:0-1057 GCF_002742605.1 Olea europaea var. sylvestris
GACGGTGTCGGCATGGGCTCAAATTTGACAGGTTGATCGGAAACAAAAACTGCGCCAGGGGAAATTTCTTCATTTTCGCGACGATGTCGAAATGGGCTAAAATTTGACAGGTTGATCGGAAACAAAAACCGCCCCAGGGTTAATTTAGTCATTTTTCGCGACGGAGTCGAATGGGCTAAAATTTGACAGGTTGATCGGAGACAAAAACCGCGCCAGGGGCAATTTCGTCATTTTTCGGGACGGTGTCGGAATGGGCTAAAATTCTGCAGGTTGATGGGAAACGAAAATTGCGCCGGGGGAAATTTCTTCATTTTCGCGACGGTGTCGGAATGGGCTCAAATTTGACAGGTTGATCGAAAACAAAAATCGTGCTGGGGGCAATTTCGTCATTTTTCGCAACGGTGTCGAAATGGGGTAAAATTTGACAGGTTGATCGGAAACAAAAATCACGCCGTGGGCAATTTCTTCATTTTTCGCGACGGTATCGGAATGGGCTAAAATTTGACGGTTGATCGGAAACAAAAATCGCGCCGGGGGCAATTTTGTCATTTTTCGCGACGGTAACGAAATGGGCTAAAATTTGACGGTTGATCGGAAACAAAAATCGCGCCGGGGGCAATTTCGTCATTTTTCGCGACGGTATCGAAATGGGCTATAATTTGACATTTCGATCAGAAACAAAAACCGCCCCAGGGGCAATTTAGTCATTTTTCGCGACGTAGTCGAATGGGTTAAAATTTGACATGTTGATCGGGAACAAAAATCGTGCCAGGGGTAATTTCGTCATTTTTCGCGACGGTGTCGGAATGGGCCAAAATTTGACAGGTTGATCGGAAACAAAAACTGCGCCTGGGACAATTTCGTCATTTTTCTCGACGGTGTCGGAATGGGCTAAAATTTGACATGTCGATCGGAATCAAAAACCGCGCCAGGAGCAATTTCGTCATTTTTCGCGACGGTGTCGGAATGGGCTTAAATTCTGCAGGTTGATGGGAAACGAAAATTGCGCCGGGGGAAATTTCTTCATTTTTCGCGACGGTGTCGGAATGGGCAGAAA
>NW_019259671.1:0-1057 GCF_002742605.1 Olea europaea var. sylvestris
GGGGCAATTTCGTCATTTTTTGCCACTGTGTCGAAATTGGCTAAAATTTGACTGGTTGATCGGAAATAAAAATCGCGCCGGGGACAATTTCGTCATTTTACGCCACTGTGTCGGAATGGTCTTAAATTTGGCAGGTTGATAGGAAATAAAATTCGGGCCGGAGGGAATTTCATAATTTTTCGCGACTGTGTCGGAATGGGCCAAATTTTGACTGGTTGGTCGGAAACAAAAATCTCGCTGGGGGCAATTTCGTCATTTTTCGCGACTGTGTCGAAACGGGATTAAATTTGGCAGGTGGATAAAAAATCGCGTCGTGGGCAATTTCATCATTTTACGCGATTGTGTCGGAATGGGCTTAAATTTGGCAGGTTGATCGGAAATAAAAATCTCCCCGTGGGCAATTTCGTCATTTTTCGCGACTGTGTCGAAATGGGCTAAAATTTAACTGGTTGATCGGAAATAAAAATCGCGCCGGGGGCAATTTCGTCATTTTACGCGACTGTATCGGAATGGGCTTAAATTTAGCAGCTTGATTGGACATAAAAATCGCGCCGGGGGCAATTTCGTCATTTTTCGCGACTGTGTCGGAATGGGCTAAAATTTGACAGGTAGATCGAAAAAAAAAATCGCGTCAGGAAAATTTCGTCATTTTTCGCGACTGTTTCGGAATGGGCTTAAATTTGGCAGGTTGATCAGAAATAAAAATCTTGCCGAGGGTAATTTCGTCATTTTTCGCGACTGTGTCTAAATAGGCTAAAATTTAACTGGTCGATCGGAAAAAAAATCGCGCCGTGGGCAATTTCTTCATTTTTCGCGACTGTGTCGGAATGGGCTTAAATTTGGCAGGTTGATCGAAAATAAAAACCTCGCCGTGGGCAATTTCGTCAGTTTTCGAGACTGTGTCGAAACGGGCTTAAATTTGGCAGGTGGATCGGAAATAAAAATCGCGCCGGGGCCAATGTCGTCATTTTTCACGACTGTTTCGGAATGGGCTAAAATTTGGCTTGTCGATCGGGAAAAAATCGCGCCGTTGAAAATTTCGTCATTTTTCGCGACT
>NW_019259672.1:0-1057 GCF_002742605.1 Olea europaea var. sylvestris
TTTTTCGCTACGGTGTCGAAATGGGCTCAAATTTGACCAATTGATCGGAAAAAAAATCGCGCAGGGGCAATTTCGTAATTTTTTCAGACGGTGTCGGAATCGGCTAAAACTTGACTGATTGATGGGAAACAAAAATCGCGCCGGGGACAATTTCGTCATTTTTCGCGACGGTGTCGGAATCGGCTAAAATTTGACTGACTGATGGGAAACAAAAATCACGCCGGGGGCGATTTCGTAATTTTTCGCGACGGCGTCGAATTGGGCTCAAATTTGACAGATTGATCGGAAACGAATATCGCGTCGGGCACAATTTTTGTCATTTTTTACAACGGTGTCGGAATCGGCTAAAATTTGACAGATTAATCAGAAATAAAAATCGCGCCGAGGGCAATTTCGTCGTTTTTCGCGACGGTGTCGGAAGGGTCTAAAATTTGACTGATTGATCGGAAACAAAAATCGTGCTGGCGTCTATTTCGTCATTTTTCGCGACTGTGTGGGAATGTGCAAAAATTTGACAGATTGATCGAAAACAAAAATCGCGCCGGGGGCAATTTCGTCATTTTTCGCGACGGAGTCAGAATCGACTAAAATTTGACTGATTGATGGGAAACAAAAATCGCGCCGGGAGCAATTTCGTCATTTTTCGCGACGGAGTCAGAATCGACTAAAATTTGACTGATTGATGGGAAACAAAAATCGCGCCGGGAGCAATTTCGTCATTTTTCGCGACGGAGTCAGAATCGACTAAAATTTGACTGATTGATGGGAAACAAAAATCGCGCCGGGAGCAATTTCGTCATTTTTCGCGACGGAGTCAGAATCGACTAAAATTTGACTGATTGATGGGAAACAAAAATCGCGCCGGGACCAATTTCGTCATTTTTCGCGACGGAGTCAGAATCGACTAAAATTTGACTGATTGATGGGAAACAAAAATCGCGCCGGGAGCAATTTCGTCATTTTTCGCGACGGAATCAGAATCGACTAAAATTTGACTGATTGATGGGAAACAAAAATCGCGGCGGGGGCGATTCAATTCATTTTTCGCGACGGTGTC
>NW_019259673.1:0-1057 GCF_002742605.1 Olea europaea var. sylvestris
AAGGTTATAACTCTGATTTTAGCTTTCTAAATTTTTTGTGAGTTCTAAGGTGCATTTTTCAAGGGGGTTCACATCATTTTTTTTGAATAAATTAGGGTTTCTCGAGTTCATCTATATAAGTATTTTTTGGGTATGAACAAGCATATGTTTTGAGTGATTAATTATAATGTGAGAATTCATGTTCAATCTTATTTTTCATTGAAAAAAAAAATCACTGGGTGTAATACCCCAAATTTCACGTTATACATTTGGCCAATATGATTCATGTATTTCATGCTAATTACATTGTCATTTGCATCAATTTCCTAATTACTTTCTCTTAAAATGGTGCATTCAATTATCGAGGTTTTAAGATCTTTACATGTGATAATCTTCGACTCCTCGACCTAGGTGGTGAATTTTACATTGAGCTATGATACAAAATTAGGTTAATCTAGATGTTGGATGTTGACTTGGTAAGCAATTGGAATATCGAAAAAGGCTAGAATTAGTATCAACAAAGTTTTAAACTTTCCATTCAGTTGATCAAGGTCACCTTAAGCCCTAGATAGGTAATTAACATATATGAGACATAACACATGAAGTGACATGATCACAATGCCATAATATATATTTCACATGACGTTATAGATATTGAGATGCGAATTATTGAAATCGATCGAGAATCGAGTGTCAATCGAGTAAGTAGTTAAATGAACAGTTAAGGAATAACACTATAAAATATGTTGCAATCTTAGGGCAAGTAAAATAGATTGTAAACAAATTAAAAAAATAAGCCAAGGACTCTTGATTTATACCTGCAAAGATGAATGCAAAATCAAATTTTAACCACAACAGACCACTTCATGCTTAGTACACCTCATGCCTAGTGATTTGTTCTTGTAATGGTCAATTCCTTGACCCTTAAGCATTATTTACATCTACCGCTCCTTTAAGACTTCCTATATGTGGTATATATTCCCTAAGTTTCATGCAAATCATCCAAAGAAAGGTACAAAATGAGAATGCAACTAAAAAGAGACACCTCCTACTTAACATGTGTTGACTTGTCAATCTA
>NW_019259674.1:0-1057 GCF_002742605.1 Olea europaea var. sylvestris
TTCCTTCCTTCTCTTTTTGTTTCTTGTTATTAAAGTACTTCTCCATATCTCCAGTCTGGCTTCGAATTAGAGCCTCTACTCTTTCTCTCTTTTTCTTTTTTTGAGCTCCAAATGCATATTTAGGAGCCATGGTATTTGATTCAAGTCACTTAACAGCTATCAATTACTGAAAGGTGAAAAAAGCAAAGGCAAAAAATAAGCAAGAAATCCATAAATGATATCCTAGCAAAGGTCACAGAACAAAGGCAAAATGTAAATGATAACATCTTTACTTTCTTAACTCTTAATTTTTTTTAATGACTTGGGATTGGGACCCCAAAAAATAACCTGCAAGGATCCCAAAGTGGTCCAAAAATATTGTCCCAATAAAGGTCACAGAACAAAGGCAAAATAAAAATGAAAACATCTTTACTTTCTTAACTCCTTTAATTTTTTTTATTTTTAAGACTTGGGATTGTGACCCCAAAAAATAACTCGCAAGAATCCCAAAGTGGTCCATAAATAATACCCAGCAAATGTCACAAAACAAAGGCAAAATGGAAATGATAATACTTTTACTTTCTTATCTCCCAATTTTTTATTTTTATGACTTGGAATTGGGACCCAACCTAGCCATCCCTTTTATCTTTATGGATAATGGATTCAATCATAAAAAGAGCACCCCACATTGACTTTGAATTGCCTATCTAAATCGAGCCCAATTCAACATTGAAATGAAATAGAAACCCTTCCCTTTCTCTTCTTTTGTGTTCGAGCATTGCTATCAAAGATTCAAATTAAGTATAATCCATTCTTTTTCCTCCAAATTACATTCAAATATTTAATTAAAAGTAGGGAAAATGGCAAATTGCCTTCAAAAGATTCAAAACTGGTGAAGAAATAAAAAGTACAGCATAACAACAAGATAAAGATGAAGAACAAAGCACATCCAATTCCGAAAACCAATTGTTGAATCCCGAAATAACAACAATTACATCCAATTCCAAAATCCTAGAATAAAGTCAAGAAAGGAGAAAAACTGAAATACTAGTATATGTTAATATGTGCTTGCTGCAAG
>NW_019259675.1:0-1057 GCF_002742605.1 Olea europaea var. sylvestris
GGATTGTCCGCGTTTGATGAATCGAGCGTAACTTTTGAAAACGACGTCCGTCTTGGGCCCATAAGTACATTTTGGAAATGCAGTGACCGTTTTGGAATGAACTCACCACTTCATCGTGACGTACGAGGGATTTCAGCAATTTTTAGAAAGAATGAGCACTTGCAGATTTGGAATGCTTGAAGAGTCGGCGTACGAAGAATTGAGCGTTACTTTTGCACACGGTGTCCGTTTTGAGCCCACAAGTACTTTTTGAAAATGTAGCGACCGTTTTGGATAGCACTCACCACTTCGTCATGACGTGAGATGGATTTTGGCCATTTTTCGAAAGAATGAGCTCTAACATATTTGGAGAGCTTCGATTGTCTACGTTCGAAGAATCGAGGGTAACTTTTGAAAACGGCGTCCGTTTTGGGCCCATAAGTGCTTTTTGGAAATGCAGCGATCATTTTGGATTGAACTCACCACTTCGCAGTGACGTATGAGGGATTTTGGTCATTTTTCAAAAGAATGAGCACTTGCATATTTGGAACGCTTGGAGAGTCGGCGTACGAAGAATTGAGCATTACTTTGGTACACGGTGTCCGTTTTGGGCCCATAAGTACTTTTTGGAAATGTAGCGACCGTTTCGGATTGAACTCGCCACTTCGTCGTGACGTACGATGGATTTTGGGAAGTTTTCAAAAGAATGAGCACTTTCAAATTTGGAATGCTCAGATTGTCGGCGTTCGAAGAATTGTGCGTAACTTTTGCAAACGGCGTTCACTTTGGGCCCATAAGTACTTTTCGGAAATGTAGCGACCGTTATGGATTGAAGTCATGGCTTCATCATGGCGTAAAAAAGATTTTGGCCATTTTTCGAAAGAATGAGCACTTGCATATTTGGAAAGCTTGGAGAGTCGGCGTACGAAGAGTTTAGCGTAACTTTTGCACACGGTGTCTGTTTTGGGCCCATAAGTACTTTTTGAAAATGCAGTAACCGTTTTGGATTGAACTCAGCACTTCGTCATGACATAAGAGGGATTTTGGCCATTTTTCGAAAGAATGAGCACTTGCATAT
>NW_019259676.1:0-1057 GCF_002742605.1 Olea europaea var. sylvestris
CACCATTTTACTATAGTAGTAATAGTAGGCATGTCAACAAGCCGAGCCAACTCGCGAGTCGAAATTTGAGGCTTGGGCTCAGCTCTAGAAAAATGGTGCCATCAATGCAGACTGAGAATATTAATCGATCTCATTCTGATTGAGCTATTAATCCAACTTCCCTCTTTCAATATGATATGAGCCAATTTGACATGATCCTCGAGTACTTGCTAAGGTGTCGAAGGTACAAGAGTAATAGGTATATGAACGTTGCTAAAAGATCAATGGCAACGCACATTGAACGTTGCTAAAACATCAACAAATGGACAACACATATCCTTTCAAGTGGGGATGACTACCACCATCGCTCGACCCCTTACAGCTACTTAGGGATGTCAAATTGCCTCATATCACATTGAAAGAGGCAAGTTAAAGAATCGAAGAATCATAAAATGTTGAAAATAGGTTGAACAGGCTTGACGCGATAGTTACAAATCTTAGGCGGGCTCAACGGGCGGATGTAAGAAGGAGAACCATCAAACAAACATTTTATCGAAGAAAACATTGAAAAATTAGGAAGATTGTAAAAATTGGAATTTCTATTTCAGAGGAATTTGTGTTGTTCAACCTAGAATAATACCCAAACGAAAGTGAACAAATTGAAAAAAATTGGAAGATTGTAAAACAATAGAAGGCGAGCAGGTGTGTGTTTTGGATTTTACCTTTATTCTTCCTCTTTTCTGTTTGATTCTGGAGGGAGGAGCTAATCCAGACGAGTGAAATGATGAGAGAAAGAACAAAAAGTGGGATAAAGGAGGTCGAGCTCCACGAAGGGATCAAGGTCCTCAAGATTTTGACGTTAAAGGTTAGATCACGGTCGTGTCTTTCCCTTCTCTTTTCTTATCTTTTAGAGTCAATCTAGTATCGAGCTTACTTTCCATCTTCTCAGGGCCGAGCTTGGGCAGAAAAAAGATTAAAAACGAGATTAGGCAAATGGAAAAGTTGAAGTATATATAAAACATAAGAAACAATTGGGCCTAAAAATTTCAAGAAAAAGAAAAAAAAAACATTTCAAATT
>NW_019259677.1:0-1057 GCF_002742605.1 Olea europaea var. sylvestris
TTCCAACAACTTTGAATTACCTTAATCAGATATCGGGAGAAGAAGTTATGATAGAAATACTGAAGACTATTCAGTGTCAACCGGTCGACCGAAATTGCTTGAAATGAAAAATTCTCGTTTTTCTCTAGAATTTAAATATTTATTTTCATCAATTATTTTCTCAAAGGGCCACCCATGTTTTTGGCAATAAAAACCCCACTAAATTGAAGCATTTAACCTCTCTCAAACTTAAATGGCACCCGTGTTTTCTCTCTTAAATGAAATTTGACCCTTCATTTACTTTAAGTTATGAGATATTTACCTATAAATAGAAATCTCATTTCACTCATTTTTTCTCACACCAAAAGTAAGAGCTTTTACATACTAAAGAAAGAGTTTCCAAGAGAGAAAAAGAGAAGGAGGAAAACTATTTTTCCTAAAAGTTTAACAAGTGTTTTCAAACATCAATTCTCAACGGTTTTCAAACATCCAAGGAGTGCATTTCTTTCAACGTCCAAGTTTCATCGAAGTTTTCAATCCAAGTTTTCAAAGTTTCAAAAGCATCAATCAAGGTAGGTAGAGGTGCAATGTGTTTAATCGTGTTAAGTTATAAGTTTTGATTCATGTTAATGTCTGTATGTCAAATTGGTACTCCGGTACAGCATATCCATTTATGTTAATGGTTGTATGTCAAATGGTACTCCGGTATGGCATACCCCTCTATGTTGAAGAAATGTTTGTATGTCAAATGGTGCCTTCGGGTACGGCATACCCCTTCATGTCAAATGGTGCCTCCGGGTACAGCATGTATGAAAAGTTATAAAGTTAATGTTTTGAAATGTATAGCTTGATCACGAATGTACCTATGACACCTATTGAGATTTTCAACTCACCGGTTTAATCACATCTCTATAGATTGAAGGAATTCTACCTCGGGCATGGATGGAGTAGAAGATGGAGAGTGATGCAACGAGCCCATGGAAATCTGGTGAATGAGTGATTTGGATTTATTTTTATAAGATGTTTTCCAATGTTATTTCTTTAAAGTTTTGAATACGCAGAATACGAGAACAAGTTA
>NW_019259678.1:0-1641 GCF_002742605.1 Olea europaea var. sylvestris
TGATCCTTCCATTGCTTTTTCTTTGTTTTCCAAGTTGTGGGCATCTTGTCAAATTTCAACAACGCATCATCCAAATCCATTTGTACCAAAACAGCTTGCATCTTCACTTCTTGTATTGTGATCCAAAAGAGAAATTTCATGACTGCCATCGATAACAGAAACCTCGAATAAAATTTACAACCAATATCTCTGATATCACTTTTTGGGAAAACGGAGAGGCAAGTATGGCACGATATGAAGTATTGATTGCATAAGCAAGAACAAGATTAAAGCAAGAAGAGAGATTGGCAGAGAAACAGAGTAATTTTTATTATTGACAATCAATGGAGAGAAAAATACAATTTCAACAATACATAAACTGGAAGAAGATTAATATGTATGGGGACAATCGAAGCACCATAAGCAGAGTTGTAGATAAAATAGAATGTCCAAAAAATTCCTTATCTTGATCTATTTAAGTCCAACACAAATTTCAACTCCCAATAGAGTTTTCAAATAGAACTTCAACTAGAAATTGTTAATAGACTTCGAATTGAATTCCAAAAGCATTCCAAATTATAATTCTTCTTAATGTGTACTTTAATTAGAACTCTCAATTATTTTTATCAAAAATTTCGGATCACACTCAAATTCTAACAATTTTCAACTTTCACTTTGACATTTTTGAAGTGACTATTTTCTATTGTTTTTAATTTTTACTTGTATTTCATTCGACCTTCAAATTATTGTTTCAAATTGTAAAGACAATGAAATGGTTGTCCTTGATGTCAACTTGAAAAATAGAGTTCTTCTATGATCTTAAACATCTCGAATTTTATTTCCAAATTGTCAAGACTATCAAATGGTTGCTAAACCGTATCAACGAAGTCATATACTTTCTGCGACTTCGTATTTTAATGGAGTTTTATACTCAGTAAAGTTAGGCACTAGTGTTCATAATAAAATAATGTTACTTGTACAATATCATATACAGATTGAAGTAAATATTGGTGATGTGAAAGAGGGGGGAAAGGAATAAATAGAAAAATAAAAGTAGAGGAAAAATTAAGTTTTGAGAGAGAGAGAGAGAGAGGGAGGGAGGGAGGGAGGGAGGGGAAAAAAATGAAACCAATTAATATAATCCATATCATCAATTTGTACATCATCATGTATACAATGATGTACAAATAGCATTACTATTCATAATATTCCACAGTAGTGAGTTGCATTTTTGTTCAACAAGTCACACTCCTATCCAAGAATTAGATTTTATTGTAGATGGCTTAATGGTGGTTGATGCACTTTTGCTTGCACAAGCCACAATATGGTATTCTTGAAATACATAAAGAACAAATTTTCACAATATACATGAGATCAATTACATTAAAAAAGAATCGAGAGAAAGAGTTGAACTTCTTAATTGTGCCACAGAGATGTAGCACGGAAAAGACATAAATCAGCAATCCAACCTGAAAGGTTTACCTCAAGGAGTAACCTATGGAGAATAGGCTAGCAAATCACAATGACATGGAATATCTGGTTACACATACATGGTGGGACTTGTAGGGCATTTTCTAGTAGCATGATTTGCATTAGCAATTGCCTCGCCTAAGCATGTCAATGTATAATGTGACCAATAAGTTTAGGATATCTAATACAAGG
>NW_019259678.1:7397-10302 GCF_002742605.1 Olea europaea var. sylvestris
ACGTGCCAATGAACCAAATTCAAGTGAAAGTTTAGTCAAATTTGATTGAAAACACACCAATAAAGAAAATCTAGATGAAATTTTAGTAAAATTTGATTGGAAATGCACTAAGAACAAAATCATGGTAAAATTTTGGTCAAATTTGATTAGAAACATGCCAATGAACTGAATCCCAGTGAAATTTTAGTCAAATTCAATTGGAAACGCACCAAAGAACCTAACCCATGTGAAATTTTAGTCAAATTTGATTGGAAACAAGCTAATGAATCAAAATTAGATGAAATTTTAGTCAAATTATGCTAATGAACGAAATCCAGGTGAAATTTAACTCAAATTTGATTGGAAACGCGCCGATGAACAAAACTCGTTTGAAATTTGATTCGAAATGTGTGAATGAGCCAAAGTCATGTGAAATCTTAGTAAATTCAATTGGAATCGGGCCAATGAATCAATCTCAGGCGAAATTTTAGTCAAATAGTTTGAAAATGCGCCAATGAACAAATCCAAATGAAATCGTAGTCAAATTTGATTAGAAACATGCCAATAAACTAAATCACGATGAAATTTTTATCTAATTTGATTTGAAACGTGCCAATCAGCCAAAGCCATGCAAAATTTTACAATAATTTGAGTGGAAATGCGCCAACGAAAAAAATTCAGGCGAAATTTTAGTTAATATCGATTTGATACACACCAATGAACAAAACCCTAGTGAAATTTTTGTCAAATATAAGTAGAAACATGCTAAAAAACTAAATCCCAGTGAAATTTAATGAAATTTGATTGGAAATGAGCGGGTGAACCAAAACCACGTGAAATTTTATTCAAATTTCATCGAAAACGTGTAAACGAACAAAATTCAAATGAAATTTTAATCAAATTTGTTAAGAAACATGCCAACGAGAAAACTCCCTTGAAATTTTAGTTAAATTCAATTGGAAACACGCCAATGAACCAAACTCATGTGAAATTTTAGTCAAATTTGATTGGAAATACGCCAATGAACCAAACATACGTGAAATTTCAGTCAAATTTGATTGAAAATGTGCCAATAAATAAAATTCAGATGAAATTCTAGTCAAATTTGATTTGAAACGAAGTAACAAACAAAATTCAGGTGAATTTTTTGTTAAATTTGATTAGAAAGATGCTAATGAACTAAATTTCGGTGAAATTTTTGTCAAATTTGATTGGAAATGCGCCAAAAAACCAAACTCCTGTGAAATTTTCGTCAAATTTGATTGGAAATGCTCCAACAAACAAAATTCATATGAAAGTTTAGTCAAATCTGATTTAATACATGCCAATGAATGAAGCCCACTGAAACTTTAGTCAAATTTGATTGAAAACACGCCAATGAACCAAACTAATGTGAATTTTTTGCCAAATTTGATTGGAAACGTGCAAACGAACAAAACCAACGTGAAATTTTAGTCCAATTTTACTGGAAATGTACCAACGAACAAATCCTAGGAGAAATTTAGTATAATTTGATTAGAAATACGCCAATGAACCAAACTCAGGGAAAATTTTAGTCAAACTTGATTAAAAATGCACCAATGAACAAAATTCAGATGAAATTTTAGTCAAATTTGATTTAATACATGCAAATGAATGAAACCCAAGTGAAATTTTACTCAAATTTGATTGGAAACGCGTTAAGGAACAAAATTCAGGGGAAAATTTAGTCCAATTTTATTGGAAATGAGCCAACGAACAAATCCTAGGTGAAATTTAGTCCAATTTGATTAGAAACGCGCTAATAAACCAAATTCAGGTAAAATTTTAGTCAAATTTGATTGAAAACAGGCCAACGAAAAAAATGCAGATGAGATTTTAGTCAAATTTGATTTGAAACACACCAACAAAAAAAATCTTGTGAAATTTTAGTTATATTTATTAGAAACACGAGAATGAATTAAATCCTGGTGAAATTTTAGTCAAATTTGATTGGAAATGTGCCAGTGAACCAAACTCAGATGAAATTTTAGTAAAATTTGATTGAAAATGCACTAAGTAACAAAATTCTAATGAAACTCTACGATGAGATTTTAGTCAAATTTGATTTGAAACGCACTAACAAAAAAATCTTGTGAAATTTTAGTTATATTTATTAGAAACACGAGAATGAATTAAATCCTGGTGAAATTTTGTCAAATTTGATTGGAAACGTGCCAGTGAACCAAACTCAGATGAAATTTTAGTAAAATTTGATTGAAAATGCACTAAGTAACAAAATTCTAATGAAACTCTACTCAAATTTGATTGGAAATGAACTAACGAACAAAATCCTGGTGTAATATTTGTTAAATTTGATTAGAAATGCGCAAATGAACCGAACTCATGTGAAATTTTCGTCAAACTTGATTGGAAATGCGCCAGGCAACAAAATTAAGATGAAATTTTCGTCAAATTTGATTGAAAACGCGCCAGGGAACAAAATTCAAGTGATATTTTAGTCAAATTTGATTTGACACATGCCAATGAATGAAATCCAAGTGAAAGTTTAGTAAAATTTGATTGGAAACTCGCCAATGAACTAAACTCATGTGAAATTTTTGTCAAACTTGATTAGAAACGCACCAACGAATAATACCCAGGTGAAATTTTGGTCCAATTTTATTGGAAACGCGCCAACAAACAAATCCTAGGTGAAATTTAGTCCAATTTGATTAGAAACACGCTAATGAACCAAACTCAGGTAAAATTTTGGACAAATTTGATTAAAAATGCGCCAATAAACAAAAATTCAGATGAAATTTTAGTCAAATTTAATTTGAAATGCACTAATGAACTAAATATAGATGAAATTTTGGACAAATATTATTAGAAACATGTCAAAGAACTAAATCCTGGTGAAATTTTAATCATAGTTGATTGGAAACGTGCCAATGAACCAAACACA
>NW_019259678.1:19722-25051 GCF_002742605.1 Olea europaea var. sylvestris
AATGAATCAAACTTAGGTGAAATTTTAGTCAAATTTGATTGAAAACGCGCCTATGAACAAAATTCAAATAAAATTTTAGTCAAACTTGATTAAAAATGCACCAATGAACAAAATTCAGATGAAATTTTAGTCAAATTTGATTTAATACATGCAAATGAATGAAACCCAAGTGAAATTTTACTCAAATTTGATTGGAAACGCGTTAAGGAACAAAATTCAGGTGAAAATTTAGTCCAATTTTATTGGAAATGAGCCAACGAACAAATCCTAGGTGAAATTTAGTCCAATTTGATTAGAAACGCGCTAATAAACCAAATTCAGGTAAAATTTTAGTCAAATTTGATTGAAAACAGGCCAACGAAAAAAATGCAGATGAGATTTTAGTCAAATTTGATTTGAAACGCACTAACAAAAAAATCTTGTGAAATTTTAGTTATATTTATTAGAAACACGAGAATGAATTAAATCCTGGTGAAATTTTGTCAAATTTGATTGGAAACGTGCCAGTGAACCAAACTCAGATGAAATTTTAGTAAAATTTGATTGAAAATGCACTAAGTAACAAAATTCTAATGAAACTCTACTCAAATTTGATTGGAAATGAACTAACGAACAAAATCCTGGTGTAATATTTGTTAAATTTGATTAGAAATGCGCAAATGAACCGAACTCATGTGAAATTTTCGTCAAATTTGATTGAAAACGCGCCAGGGAACAAAATTCAAGTGATATTTTAGTCAAATTTGATTTGACACATGCCAATGAATGAAATCCAAGTGAAAGTTTAGTAAAATTTGATTGGAAACTCGCCAATGAACTAAACTCATGTGAAATTTTTGTCAAACTTGATTAGAAACACACCAACGAATAATACCCAGGTGAAATTTTGGTCCAATTTTATTGGAAACGCGCCAACGAACAAATCCTAGGTGAAATTTAGTCCAATTTGAATAGAAACACGCTAATGAACCAAACTCAGGTAAAATTTTGGACAAATTTGATTAAAAATGCGCCAATAAACAAAAATTCAGATGAAATTTTAGTCAAATTTAATTTGAAATGCACTAATGAACTAAATATAGATGAAATTTTGGACAAATATTATTAGAAACATGTCAAAGAACTAAATCCTGGTTAAATTTTAATCATAGTTGATTGGAAACGTGCCAATGAACCAAACACAAGTGAAATTTTAGTCAAATTTGATTCGAAATGTGCTAATGAACTAAAGACATGTGAAATTTAGTCAAATTTGATTGGAAATGTGCCAATGAACCAAACTCATGTGAAATTTTAGTCAAATTTGATAGGAAACATGCCAACGAACACAATTTAGATGAAATTTTTGTCAAATTTAATTTGATACATGTCAATGAACGAAACCTTGTGGATACTTTAGTCAAATTTGATTTGATACACACCAATGGACGAAATTCAAGTGAAATTTTAGTCAAATTTGATTGGAATTGCGCCAATGAAAAGTCGCATAAAATTTCAGTCAAATTTGATACGAAAAATGTAAATGAACCAAAGGCATGTGAAATTTTAGTCAAATTTGATTATAAACGCTCCAATGAACCAAACCCATGTGAAATTGGAGTCAAATAAGATGAAAAATGCGCCATCGAACACAATTCAGTCGAAATTTTAGTCAAATTTAATTTTATACATGCCAATGAACAAAACCCTGGTGAAATTTTAGTTAAATTTGATTTTATACATGCCAATGAATGAAATCCAAGTGAAATTTTAGTCAAATTTGATAGAAAATGCGCCAACGAACACAATTGAGATGAAATTTTTGTCAAATTTGATTTAAAACATGCCAATGAATGAATTCAAGTGAATTTTTTGTCAAATTTGATTGGATTTACACCAATGAATGAAATTCAAGTGAAATTTTAGTCAAATTTGATTGGATTTACGCCAATGAAAAGCCGCGTAAAATTTTAGTCAAATTTTATTTGAAGTGTGGCAATGAACCTATGTCATGTGAGTTTTAGTCAAATTTGATTTAAAACGTGCCAATGAAGAAAATTAAGTTGAAATCTTAGCCGAATTGGATGTGAAACGCACTTACGCACAAAATACTGATGGAATTTTAGTCAAATTTGATCAGAAACATGCTAATGAACTAACTCCCAATGAAATTTTAGTCAGGTTTTATTGGAAACATGCAATGAAGCAAACCCATGTGAAATTTTAGTCAAATTTGACGGGAAACGCACTAACGAACAAAATCCAGACGAAAATTTAGCCAAATTTGATTCGATACATGCCAATGAACGAAACCCAAGTAAAATTTTAATCAAATTTGATTGGAATTGAGCCAATAAAAAGCCGCATGAAATTTTAGTCAAATTTGATTTGAAATGTGCCAATGAACCAAAGTCATGTGAAATTTTAATCAAATTTGATTAGAAACGCTCCAATGAACCAAACCCATGTGAAATTTGAGTTAAATTTGACTTGATGAATACCAATGAATGAAGCACTGGTGAAATTTTAGTCAAATTTGGTTTGAATGAAACCCAAGTGAAATTTTAGTGAAATTTGATTGGAATTGTGCCAATGAAAATTTGTATGAAATTTTTGTCAAATTTGATTTGAAATGTGCAATGAACCAAAGTCATGTGAAATTTTAGTCAAATTTGATTGGAAACGGACTAATGAACCACATGCATGTGAAATTTTTGTCAAATTTGATTAGAAACAAGTCAACGAGCATAATTTAGATGAAATTTTGGTCAATTTGATTTGATACAAATTTTCATTGGAAATGCGCCAATGAAAATTTGTATGAAATTTTTGTCAAATTTGATTTGAAATGTGCAATGAACCAAAGTCATGTGAAATTTTAGTCAAATTTGATTGGAAACGGACTAATGAACCACACACATGTGAAATTTTTGTCAAATTTGATTAGAAACAAGTCAACGAGCATAATTCAGATGAAATTTTAGTCAATTTGATTTGATACACGCCAATAAACAAAACCCCGATCAAATTTTAGTCAATTTTGATTTGATACACGCTCAAATTTGATTTGAAATTTGGCAATGAACTAAAGTCATGTGAAATTTTAATCAAATTTGATTGAAAACACATCAATGAACAAAATTCAGATGAAATCTTAGTCGAATGTGATGCGAAATGCATTAACAAAAAAATTCAGATGAAATTTTAGTTAAATTTGATTAGAAACACACCAATGAACTAAATTTCGGTGAAATTTTAGGCAAGTTTGATTGGAAACATGTTAATGAACCAAACCCATGTGAAATTTTAGTCAAATTTGATGGGAAACGCCCCCAACGAACAAAATTCAGATAAATTTTAGTCAATTTTTATTTGATACACGCCAATGAACGAAACCCAAATGAAATTTTAGTCAAATTTGATTGGAATTGCTCCAATGAAAAATCGCATGAAATTTTGGTCAAATTTGATTCGAAATGTGCCAATGAACCAAAGTCATGTGAAATTTTAGTCAAATTTGATTGGAAACACGCCAATGAACCAAACTCAGGTGAAATTTTAGTCCAATTTGATTGGAAATTCTCTAACGAACAAAATTTTGGTGAAATTTTAGTCAAATTTGATTAGAAACACGCCAATAAACTAAATTTCGATGAAATTTTAATCAAATTTGATTGGAAACGTGCCAATTAACCAAGCATATGGGAAATTTTAGTCAAATTTGTTTGAAAATGCGCCAACGAAAAGACCCGCATTTAATTTTAATCAAATTTGATTCGAAATGTGTCAATAAACCAAAGTGATGTGAAATTTTAGTCAAATTTGATAGAAAATGAGGCGAAGAACAAAATTTAGATGAAATTAAGTCAAAATTGATTTGAAACCGACGAACGAACAAAATTCTGGTGAAATTTTAGTCAAATTTGATTAGAAACATGCTAATGAATTAAATCTCGATGAAATTTTAATCAGTTTTGATTGGAAACATGCTAACGAACCAAACCTATGTGAAATTTTAGTCAAATTTGAAATATCTGCAAAAAACATACTGACTTTTAAAGGAAGGTTGTGTATTCCTGAGGATGAAAATATAAGAAATGAGATATTAGAAGAGGTTCACTCCATCCTATATGCAGCACATCCAGCCGGTACAAAGATGTATCGAGATCTTTGAGATACCTTTTTTGTGGAGAAACATGAAGAGAGAAATTGGTTAGTTTATTGAGAAATGTATTATCTGTCAGTAGGTCAAGACATAACATCAAAGGCCATTAGGACTATTGAAACCCTTGGATATTTCAGAATGGAAATGGGAGTATATAGCGATGGACTTTGTGTTAGGTTTCCCGAGATCAGCAAGAGGTCACAATGCTATTTGGGTAGTGGTTGATTGTTTGATGAAGTCAGCCCATTTTCTACCAATCAACGTAAATTTCAATATGGAACAGCTCGCACAGATATATATCAGAGAGATAATTAAATTGTATGGAGTTCCTATCACCATTGTTTCAGATAGAAATCCGAAATTCACATCAAAATTTTGGAAAATTTTGTAAGTGGCCATAGGGACAAAATTGAAGTTTAGTACTACTTATCATCGAGAAACAGATGGGCAGTCAGAAAGAACCATCCAAACCCTTGAAGATATTTTAAGGGCATGTGTTTTGGATCTTGGCGGTAGTTGGGAAACACATCTACCATTAGTAGAGTTTGCTTACAACAATAGCTTTCAGGTTACAATAGGCATGGCCCCATATGAAGGTCTTTATGGTAGGAAGTGTAGGTCTCCTATCCATTGGAACGAGGTTGGAGAGAATAAAAATTTGGGTCTTGAAATCATTGAACAAATAGTTGAGGCGGTTGATAAAATTAGAGCAAGAATAAAGACAGCACAAGACCGATAGAAAAGCAATGCTAATGGTAGAAGAAAGGATTTGAATTTCAATTAGGTGACAATGTTTTTCTAAAGGTAGCACCAATGAAGGGTGTATTAAGATTTGGAAGGAAAGAGAAGTTGAGACCATGGTTCATTAGACCTTTCGAAATTCTTGAAAGGATTGGTAGTGTGGCTTATCGACTTGCCTCACCACCCGAATTGACAACGGTGCATAATGTATTCCATGTTTCAATGCTTAGAAAATATGTTCACGATTCAAATCATGTTGTAAGTTACCAAACCTTGGAGGTACAAAAAGACCTTTCATATTGTAATGCCCCGACCCCTAGTGGACCGGAACGCTACTTACTTTACTTAGCTTAACCGGTTATTTAGTAATAAGTGTATACGTTTTAGCGGAAGCTTACATCTTCGGATAATAATTTAAATAACAATACTTCAAATACTTTAAAC
>NW_019259678.1:33851-35263 GCF_002742605.1 Olea europaea var. sylvestris
TTTGGTCAAATTTTATTTGATATAGCCAACGAACAAAATCGTGTGAAATTTTAGTCAAATTGGATTTGATACACGTCAATGAATGAAACCAAAGTGAAATTTTAGTCAAATTCGATTGGAATTTTGCCAATGAAAAGCCGCATGAAATTTTAGTCAAATTTGATTCGAAATGAGTTGATGAACCAAAGTCATGTAAAATTTTAATCAAATTTGATTTTAAATGCGCCAATGAACAAAATTAAGATGAAATCTTAGTCGAATTTGATGTGAAACGCACTAACGAACAAAATCTTGATTAAATTTTAGTAAAATTTGATTAGAAACATGCTAATGAACCGAATACTGGTCAAATTTTAGTCAAATTTGATTGGAAACATGCCAATGAACCAAACTCATGGAAAATTTTAGTCAAATTTGATGGGAAACGCGCTAACAAACAAAATTCAGATGAAATTTTAGTTAAATTTTATTTGATATACGCCGATGAACGAAATTAAGGTGAAGTTTTAGTTAAATTTGATTTGAAACCAAAGTGAAATTTTTGTCAAATTGGATTGGAATTGCACCAATGAAAAGCCACATGAAATTTTAGTTAAATTTGATTCTAAATGTGCCAATGAACCAAAGTCATATGAAATTTTAGTCAAACTTGATTGAAAACGCGCCAATGAACAAAATTCAGATGAAATCTTAGTCAAGTTTGATGTGATACGCACTGACGAACAAAATCCTGATTGAATTTTAGTCAAATTTGATTATAAACATGCTAATGAACTAAATCCCGATCAAATTTTAGTCAAGTTTGATTGGAAACATGCTAATAAACTAAACCCATGTAAAATTATAGTCAAATTTGATGGGAAACGTGCCAACGAACAAAATTCAGATGAAATTTTAGTCAAATTTTGTTTAATACATGCCAATGAACGAAGCTCTGGTGAAATTTTAGTCAAATTTGATTTGATACATGCCAATGAATGAAACCAAAGTGAAATTTTAGTCAAATTCGATTGGAATTATGCCAATGAAAAGCCACATAAATCTGATTCGAAATGTGCCAGTGAACTAAAGTAATGTGAAATTTCAGTCAAATTTGATTGGAAACGTGCCAGAGACCCAAACTCAGGTCAAATTTGATTGAAAATGCGCCAATGAACAAAATTCAGATGAAATTTTAGTAAAATTTGATCAGAAATGGTCTAACGAACAAAATCCTGATCAAATTTTAGTCCAATTTGATCAGGAACACGCCAATAAACTAAATCCCGGTGAAATTTTAATCAAGTTTCATTGGAAACGTTCCAGTGAACCAAACACATGTGAAATCTCAGTCAAATTTGATTGAAAAAGCGCTAACAAAAAAATCTGAATGAAATTTTAATCAAATTTGATTCAAAATGTGCTAATAAATT
>NW_019259678.1:40111-46746 GCF_002742605.1 Olea europaea var. sylvestris
CTACTTTTCATTGGCTCGATTCCGATCGAATTAGACTAGTAATTCGCCAAAAACGAACAAACTCCAAGTTATCATGAAATCAAAAGCCACTTTTTATAGGCTCGATTTCGATCGGATTACACTAGCAATTCGCCAAAAATGAATAAACCCGAGGTTATCATGAAATCAAAAACCACTTTTCAATGGCGCGATTCCAATCGAGCTGAACTAGCAATTCGCTAAAAATGAACAAATCCGAAGTTATCACGAAATAAAAAGCCAATTTTCATTGGCTCCATCCCAATTGAATTAGACTAGCAATTCGTCAAAAACGAACAAACTCGAAGTTATCATGAAATCAAAAAACACTTTTCAAAGGCGCGATTCCAATCGAGTTGGATTAGAAATTCGCTAAAAATGAACAAACTCGGCGTTATCATGCAATCAAAAACCATTATTCATTGGCAAACGAACAAGCACGAAGTTATCATGAAATCAAAAACCACTTTTCATTGACTCGATTCCAATCGAATTTGACTAGCAATTCGCCAAAAATGAACAAACTCGAAGTTTTCATGAGATCAAAAACCAATTTTCATTGGCTCGATTCCAATCAAATTAGCATAGCAATTCCCCAAAAACGAACAGACAAAAAGTAATCCTGAAATCAAAACCCACTTTTTTTTTGTTCGATTCCAATCGAATTAGAATACCAATTCGCCAAAAATAAACAAACCCGAAGTTATCATGAATTGAAAAGCCGCTTTTCATTGGCTTGATTCCGATCGAATTAGACTAGCAATTCGTCAAAAACGAACAAACCTAAAGTTCTCATGAAATCAAAAGCCACTTTTCATTGGCTAGATTCCAATCGAATTAGACTAGGAATTCGCCAAAAACGAACATACCTGAAGTTCTCATGAAATCAAAACCCACTTTTCATTGGCATGATTCCAATCGAATTAGACTAGCAATTCGTAAAAAACGAACAAACCCGAAGTAATCATGAAATCAAAACCCACTTTTCAATGGCATGATTCCAATCGAATTAGACTAGCAATTCGTCAAAAACGAACAAACCTGAAGTAATCATGAAATCAAAAACCATTTTCAATGGCTCGATTCCAATCGAATTAAAATAGCAATTAGCCAAAAATGAAAAAGCCCGAAGTTATCATAAAATCCAAAGCCATTTTTCATTGCCTCGATTCCAATAGAATTAGAATAGCAATTTGCCAAAAATGAACAAACTCAAAGTTAACATGAAATAAAAAACCACTCTTCATTCGCTCAATTCCAATCGAATTAGACTTGTAATTCGCCAAAAACGAACAAACCCGAAGTTATCATGAAATCAAAAGCCGCTTTTCATTGGCTCGATTTCTATCGAATTAGACTAGCAATTCGCAAAAAATGATCAAACCCGAAGTTATCATGAAATGAAAAGCCACTTTTCATTGGCTCAATTTCAATAGAATTAGACTAGCAATTCGTCAAAAACGAATAAACCCGAAGTTATAATGAAATCAAAACCCACTTTACATTGGCTCGATTCCAATCGAATTAGACTAGCAATTTGCCAAAAATGAACAAACCTGAAGTTATCCTGAAATAAAAACCTACTTTTTTTTGGCTTGATTCCAATCGAATTAGAATAGCAATTCGCCAAAAACGAACAAACCCGAAGTTAACATGAATTGAAAAGACACTTTTCATTGGCTCGATTCCGATCGAATTAGACTAGCAATTCGTCAAAAATGAACAAACCCGAAGTTATCATGAAATGAAAAGCCACTTTTCATTGGCTCGATTTCAATAGAATTAAAAACGAACAAACTCGAAGTTATCATGAAATTAAAAACCACTTTCCAATGGCTTGAATCCAATCGAATTAGACTAGCAATTCGTCAAAAATGAACAAACCCGAAGTTATCTTGAAATAAAAACCCACTTTTCTTTAGCTCGGTTCCAATCGAATTAGAATACCAATTCGCCAAGAATGAACAAACCCGAAGTTATCATGAATTGAAAACCCACTTTTCATTGGCTCGATTCCAATCAAATAAGGCTTGCAATTCACCAAAAATGAAAAATCTCGAAGTTATCATGAAATTAAAAACAACTTTTCATTGGTTCAATTCCAATCGAATTAAAGTAGATATTCGCCAAAAACGAACAAACTCGAAGTTATCATAAAATCAAAAGTTGATTTTCATGGGCTCGATTCTTGTCGAATTAGACTAGCAATTCGCCAAAAATGAACAAACTAGATGTTGTCATGAAATCAAAAGCCACTTTTCATTGGCTCGATTGGACTAGAAATTCGCAAAAAAATGAACAAACCCGAAGTTATCATGAAATCAAAAACCGCTTTTCATTGGCTCGATTCTTGTCGAATTAGACTAGCAATTCGCCAAAAATGAACAAAGCTGAAGTTATCCTGAAATAAAAACCCACTTTTCTTTGGCTCGATTCCAATCCAATTAGAATGCCAATTCGCCGAAAACAAACAAACTCGAAGTTATCATGAATTGAAAAGCCACTTTTCACTGGCTTGATTCCAATGAAATTAGACTAGTAATTCGCCAAAAATGAATAAACCCTACGTTATCATGAAATCAAAAATCACTTTTCATTGGCTCGATTCCAATCAAATTAGACTTGCGATTTGCCAAAAACAAACAAACCCGAAGTTAGCATGAAATCAAAAACCACTTTTCACTGGCTCGTTCCAATCAAATTAGACTAGCAATTCGCCAAAAATGAACAAATTCGAAGTTATCATTAATTAAAAACAACTTTTCATTGGCTCGATTCCAATCAAATTAAACTAGATATTCGCCAAAAATGAACAAACCCAAAGAAATCCTGAAATCAAAACCCACTTTTTTTTTGTCTCGATTCCAATCGAATTAGATTACCAAATCGCCAAAAATAAACAAACCCGAAGTTATCTTGAATTGAAAAGCCGCTTTTCATTGGCTCGATTCCGATCAAATTAGGCTAGCAATTCGCCAAAAATGAACAAACCTGAAGTTTTCATGAAATCAAAAGCCACTTTTTCATTGGCTCGATTCCAATCGAATTAGACTAGGAATTCGCCAAAAACAAACGAACCCGAAGTTCTCGTGAAATCAAAAGCCACTTTTCATTGGCTCGATTCCAATCGATTTAGACTAGCAATTCGCCAAAAGCGAACAAACCCTAAGTTATCAAGAAATCAAAAATCACTTTTCATTGGCTCGATTCCGATAGAATTAGATTAGCAATTCGCCAAAAACGAACAAAAAAGATGTTATCATGAAATCAAAAACCACTTTTCATTGGCTCGATTCCAATCAAATTAAACTAACAATTCGCCAAAAATAAAAAAACCCAAAGTAATCATGAAATCAAAAATCATTTTTCAATGGCTCGATTCCAGTCGAATTAGAATAGCAATTCGCCAAAAATGAAAAAGCCCGAAGTTATCATGAAATCCAAAGCCATTTTTCATTGCTTCGATTCCAATATAGAATTAGACTAGCAATTTGCCAAAAACGAACAAACCCGAAGTTATAATGAAATCAAAACCCACTTTTCATTGGCTCGGTTCCAAGCGAATTAGACTAGCAATTCGCCAAAAACGAACAAACCCGAAGTTATCAGGAATTGAAAACCCACTTTTCTTTGGCTCGATTCCAATCGACTTAGAATACCAATTCGCCAAAAACGAACAAACCCGAAGTTATCATGAATTGAAAAGCCACATTTCATTGGCTCGATTCCAATCAAATTAGACTAGCAATTCGCCAAAAGCGAACAAACCCTAAGTTATCATGAAATCAAAAATCACTTTTCATTGGCTCGATTCCAATCAAATTAGACTTGCAATTCGCCAAAAACAAACAAACCCGAGGTTAGCATGAAAGCAAAAACCACTTTTCATTGGCTCGATTCCAATCAAATTAGGCTAGCAATTCGCTAAAAACGAACAAACCCGAAGTTATCATGAAATTAAAGACAACTTTTCATTGGCTTAATTCCAATCGAATTAAAGTAGATATTCGCCAAAAACTAACAAACTCGAAGTTATCATAAAATCAAAAGCCGCTTTTCATTGGCTCGATTCTTGTCGAATTAGACTAGCAATTCGCCAAAAATGAACAAACCCGAAGTTATCGTGAAATCAAAAACCGCTTACCATTGGCTCGATTCCAATCGAATTACACTAGCAATTCGCCAAAAATGAATGAACCCGAAGTTATCACGAAATCAAAAGCCACTTTTCATTGGCTCGATTCCAATCAAATTAGACTAGCAATTCGCCAAAAATGAACAAACCCAAAGAAATCCTGAAATCAAAACCCACTTTTTTTTTGCTCTATTCCAATCGAATTGGACAAGCAATTCGCCAAAAATAAACTAACAAGATGTTATCATGAATCAAAATCCACTTTTCATTTGTTCGATTCCAATCGAATTAGACTAGCAATTCGCCAAAAACGAACAAACCCGAATTTATCGTGAAATCAAACACCAAGTTTCATAAGCTCGATTCCAATCGAATTAGACTAGTAATTCACCAAAAACAAACCAACCCAAAGTTATCATGAAATCAAAAGCCGCTTTTCATTGGCTCGATTCCTAACGAATAAGACTAGCAATTCGCCAAAAATGAACAAACCCGAAGTTGTCATAAAATCAAAAGCTAGTTTCATTGGCTCGATTCCAATCGAATTAGACAAGGAATTCACGAAAAATTACCAAACCCGAAGTTATCATGAAATCAAAAGCCACTTTTCACTTGCTCGATTCCAATCGAATTAGAAAAGGAATTCGCCAAAAATGAACAAAGCCAAAGTTATCGTGAAATCAAAATCTGCTTCACATTGGCTCGATTCGAATCGAATTAGACTAGCAATTCACCAAAAACGAACATACCCGAAGTTATCATCAAATGAAAAACAACTTTTCATTGGCTTGATTCCAATCGAATTAGACTAGAAATTCACCAAAAAATGAACAAACCCGAAGTTATCGTGAAATCAAAACCCACTTTTCTTTGGCTCGATTCCAATCGAGTTAGAATACCAATTCGCCAAAAAATGAACAAATTCGAAGTTATCATGAATTGAAAAGCCGCATTGGCTCAATTCCGATCGAATTAGACTAGCTATTCGCCAAAAACGAACAAACCTGAAGTTTTCATGAAATCAAAAGTCACTTTTCATTGGCTCGATTCCAATCGAATTAGACTAGCAATTCGCCAAAATGAACAAATCCGAAGTTATCATGAAGTCAAAATCCACTTTTCATTTGATTGATTCCAATCAAATTAGACTAGTAATTTGCCAAAAATGAACAAATCCGAAGTTATAACCAAAAGCCACTTTTCATTGGCTCTATTCCAATCGAATTAGACTAGCAACTCGCCAAAAACAAAACAAACAAGAAGTTATCCTGAAATCAAAACCCACTTTTCTTTGGCCCGATTCCAATCGAATTACACTAGCAATTCGCCAAAATTGAACAAACCTAAAGTTATCAAGAAATCAAATGCCACTTTTCATTGGCTCGATTCCAATCGAATTAGACTAGCGATTCGCACAAACGAACAAACATGAAGTTATCATAAAATCAAAACCCACTTTTCATTCGATCGATTCCAATCGAATTAGACTAGCAATTTGCAAAAAACGAATAAACTCGAAGTTATCAAGAAATCAAAAGCCACTTTTCATTGGCTCGATTCCAACCGAATTAGACTAGCAACTCGCCAAAAACAAACAAACAAGAAGTTATTCTGAAATCAAAACCCACTTTCTTTGGCTCGATTCCAATTGAATTAGAATACCGATTTGCCAAAAACGAACAAACCCGAAGTTATCATGAATTGAAAAGCCACTTTTCATTGGCTCAATTCCAATCGAATTAGACTAGCAATTCGAAAAAAATGAGCAAACCCTAAGTTATCATGAAGTCCAGAGCCACTTTTTATTGCCTCGATTCCAATTGAATTAGACTAGTAATTCACCAAAAAATAACAAACTCGAAGTCATTGTGAAATCAAATGCCACTTTTGATTGGCTCGATTTCAATCGAATTAGACTAGGAATTCGCCAAAAATGAATAAACCTGAAGTCATCATGAAAGCAAATGCCACTTTTCATTGGCCCGATTCTGATCGAATTAGACTAGCAATTTGCCAAAAAGAACAAATCAGAAGCTATCGCAAAATCAAAAGCCACATTTCATTAGCTCGATTCCAATCGAATTAGACGAGGAATTCGCCAAAAACGAATAGACGCGAAGTTATCTTGAAATAAAAAGCCGCATTTCATTGGCTCAAGTCCGATCGAATTAGACTAGCAATCCACCAAAAGCGAACAAACCCGAAGTTTTCATGAAATCAGAAGCCACTTTTCATTGGCTTGATTCCAATCGAATCAGACTAGAAATTTGCCAAAAACGAACAAACCCGAAGTTCTCGTGAAATCAAAACCCACTTTTCATTGGCTCGATTCCAATCGAATTAGACTAGCAATTCGTCAAAAATGAACAAACCCGAAGTTATCATAAAATCAAAATCCGCTTTTCATTGGCTCAATTCCAATCGAATTAGACTAGCAATTCGCCAAAAATGAACAAACCCGAAGTTATCATGAAACCAAAAA
>NW_019259678.1:62950-66683 GCF_002742605.1 Olea europaea var. sylvestris
CACAATTCCAATTGAATTGGACTTGCAATTTCCCAAAAACAAACAAACTTCGAAGTTATCAAAAAATCAAAAGCCACTTTTCATCGGCTCGATTCCAATCGAATTAGACTAGCAATTCACCACACATGAACAAACCCGAAGTTATCATGAAATCAAAAGCCACTTTTCATTGGCTTGATTCCAATCGAATTATACCAGCAATTTGTCAAAAACGAACAAACTCAAAATTATCATGAAATCTAAACCACTTTTCAATGGCTCGATTCCAATAGATTTAGACTCGCAATTCGCGAACAACGAAGAAACTCGATGTTATCATGTAATAAAAAACAATTTTTCATTGGATCGATTCCAATCGAATTAGACGAGCAATTCGCCAAAACGAACAAACTCGAAGTTATCATGATATCAAAAACAACTTTTCATTGGCTCGATTCCAAAGGAATTAGACTAGCAATTCGTCAAAAACGAACAAACCCGTAGTTATCATGAAATCAAAAACCACTTTTCATTGGCTCGATTCCAATCGAATTAGACTAGCAATTCGCCAAAAATGAACAAACCCGAAATTATCATGAAATCAAAAGCCACTTTTCATTGGCTTGATTCCAATCGAATTAGACTAGCAATTCGCAAAAAACGAACAAACACAAAGTTTTAATGAAATTAAAAATCACTTTTAATTGGCTCGATTCTTATCGAATTAGACTAGCAATTCGCCTAAAACGAACAGACTCGAAGTTATTATCATATCAAAAGCTAATTTCCGTTGGCTCAATTCAAATCGAATTAGACTAGCAATTTGCAAAAAACGAACAAACCCGAACTTATCATGGAATCAAAAGCCACTTTTCATTGGCGCATTTCCAATCGAATTAGACTAGAAATTCGCCAAAAACGAACAAAGTCGAAATTATCATGAAATCAAAAACCACTTTTCATTGGCTTGATTCCATCGAATTAAACTAGCAATTCGCCGAAAATGAACAAACCCGAAGTTATCATGACATGAAAAACCACTTTTCATTAGCTCGATTCCAATCGAATTAGACAAGCAATTCGCCAAAAATGAACAAACCCAAAGTTATCATAATTTCAAAGGCCACTTTTCATTGGCTCGGTTCCAATTGAATTAGACTAGCAATTCACCAAAAATGAATAAATCCGAACTTATCATGAAATCAAAAGCCACTTTTCATTGGCTCGTTTCCAATCGAATTGGACTAGCAATTCACCAACAAACAAACAAACAAACCCGAAGTTATCATGAAATCAAAAGCAACTTTTCATTGGCTCGATTCCAATCGAATTAGACAACAGTTCCCCAAAAATGAACAATCTCGAAGTTATCGTGAAATCAAAAGCCACTTTTCATTGGCTGGATTCCAATCAAATTAGACTAGCAATTTGCCCAAAATGAACAGACCCGATGTTATCGTGAAATCAAAAGCCACTTTTCATTGACTCAATTCCAGTCGAATTATGGTAGCAATTTGTCAAAAATGAACATACCTGAAATTATCCTGAAATCTAAAACCACTTTTCAATGGCTTGATTCCAATAGAATTAGACTTATCATAATATCAACAGCCACTTTTCATTAGCTTGATTCCAATCGAATTAGACTAACAATTCGTCAAAAATGAACCAACCTAAAGTTATCATGAAATCGAAAGCCACTTTTCATTGGCTCGATTCCAATCGAATTAGACTAGCAATTTCCCAAAAATGAACAAACACGAAATTATTATGAAATCTAAAGCCACTTTTCATTGGCTCGATTCCAATCGAATTAGACCAACAATTCACCAAAAACTAACAAACTCAAAGTTATCATGAAATCAAAAAACACTTTTCATTGGCTCGATTCCAATCGAATTAGACGAGCAATTCGCAAAAAAAGAACAAACGAGAAGTTATCATAATATCAACAACGACTTTTCATTGGCTCGATTCCAATGGAATTAGACCAGTAATTCGCCAAAAACGAACAAACCCGAAGTTATCATGAAATCAAAAACCACTTTTCATTGGCTCAATTCCAATCGAATTAGACTAGCAATTCGTCGAAAACGAACAAACCCAAAGTTATCATAAAATCAAAAACCACTTTTCATTGGCTCGACTCCAATCGAATTAGACAAGCAATTCGCCAAAAACGGACGAACTCGAAGTTAACATGAAATCAAAAATCACTTTTCATTGCTCGATTCCAATCGAATTAGACTAGTAATTCGCCAAAATTGAACTAACCTGAAGTTATCATGAAATGAAAAGCCACTTTTCGTTGGCTTGATTCCAATGGAATTAGACCAGCAATTTGCCAAAAACGAACAAACCCGAAGTTATCATGAAATCAAAAGTCACTTTTTATTGGCTCGATTCTAATGGAATTAGGCCAGCAATTCGCCAAAAAAAACAAACCCGAAGTTATCATGAAATCAAAAGCCACTTTTCATTGGCTCGATTCCAATCGACTTAGACTAGCAATTCGCCCAAACCGAACAAACCCGAAGTTTTCATAAAATCAAAGGCCACTTTTCATTGGCTCGATTCCAATCGAATTAGACAAGCAATTCGCCAAAAATGAACACACCCGAAATTATCATGAAATCTAAAAAACTTTTCAATGGCTCGATTCCTATAGAATTAGACTAGCAATTCGCCAACAACGAACAAAACCAATGTTATCATGTAATAAAAAACAATTTTTTAGCGGATCGATTCCAATCGAATTAGACGAGAAATTCGCCAAAACGAACAAACCCGAAGTTAATATGAAATCAAAAACCCCTTTTCATTGGCTCGATTCCAATCAAATTAAACTAGCAATTCGTCAAAACGAACAAACCCGAAGTTAACATGACATCAAAAATCCCTTTTCATTAGCTCGATTCCAATCAAATTAGACTAGCAATTCGCCAAAATTGAACTAACCCGAAGTTATCATGAAATCAAAAGCCACTTTTCATTAGGTCGTTTCCAATCGAATTTGACTAGCAATTCGCCAAAAACAAACAAAGCTGAAGTTATTATGAAATCAAAAGCCACTGTTCATTGGCTGGATTCCAATTGAATTATACTAGCAATTTGCCAAAAATGAACAAACCCGATGTTATCGTGAAATCAAAAGCCACTTTTCATTGGCTCGATTCTAATCGAATTATAGTAGCAATTCACTTAAAACGAACATACCCGAAATTATCCTGAAATCTAAAACCACTTTTCAATGGCTTGATTCCAATAGAATTAGACTACCAATTCGCCAACAATGAACAAACCCAATGTTATCACAATATCAATAGCCACTTTTCATTGGCTTGATTTCAATCTAATTAGACTAGCAATTCGCCAAAAATGAACCAACCCGAAGTTATCATGAAATCAAAAGCCACTTTTCATTGGCTCGATTCCAATCGAATTAGACTAGCAATTTCCCAAAAATGAAGAAGCCGGAAGTTATCATGAAATCAAAAGCCACTTCTCATTGGCTCGATTCCAATCGAATTATACTAGCAATTCGCCAAAAAATGAACAAACCCGAAATTATCATGAAATATAAACCACTTTTCAATGGCTCGATTCCAATAGAATTAGACTAGCAAATCGCCAACAACGAACAAAACCGATGTTACCATGTAACAAAAAAAAATTTTTTATTGGATAGATTCCAATCGAAATAGACGAGCAATTCGCCAAAACGAACAAATCCGAAGTTATCATGAAATCAAAA
>NW_019259679.1:0-1057 GCF_002742605.1 Olea europaea var. sylvestris
AACAAAAATCGCGCCGGGGGCGATTTCGTCATTTTTCTCGACTGTGTCGGAATTTGCTGAAATTTGGTAGTTTGATCGGAAATTAAAATTGCCCCGACGGTAATTTCGTCATTTTTCTCGACTGTGGCGGAATGGGCACAAATTTGACAGGTTGATCGGGAACAAAAACCGCACCGGGGGCAATTTTGTCATTTTTCTCGACTGTGTCGGAATTGGCTAATATTTGGCAGTTTGATCTGAAATAAAAATCGCGCCGGGGGCAATTTCGTCTTTTTTCTCAACTGTGTCGGAATGGGCTCAAATTTGACAGGTTGATCGGGAATAAAAACCGCACCGGGTGTAATTTCGTCATTTCTCGCGACTGTGTCGGAATTGGCTAAAATTTGACTGGTTGATTGGAAACAAAAATCGCGCCGGGACCAATTTCGTAATTTTTCTCGACTGTGTCGGAATGGGCTCAAATTTGACAGGTTTATCGGGAACAAAAATCGCGCTGGGTTTAATTTCGTCATTCTTCGCGACTGTGTCGGAATTGGCTGAAATTTGGCAGTTTGATGTAAAATAAAAATCGCAGGGGGCAATTTCGTCATTTTTCTCGACTGTGGTGGAATCTGCTCAAATTTGACAGGTTGATCGGGAACAAAAACCGCGCCGGGTGTAATTTCGTCATTTTTCTCGACTGTGTCGAAATTGGCTGAAATTTGGTAGTTTGACGGGAAATAAAAATCGCGTCGGTGGCAATTTCGTCATTTTTTCTCGACTGTGTCGGAATGGGCTCAAATTTGACAGGTTGATCGGGAAAAAAAATCGAGCCGGGGGCAATTTCCTCATTTTTCTAGACTGTATCGAAATTGGCTGAAATTTGGCAGTTTGATCTGAAATAGAAATCTCGCCGGCGGCAATTTCGTCATTTTTCTCGACTGTGCCGGAATGGGCTCAAATTTGACAGGTTGATCGGGAACAAAAAATGCGCTGGGGGCAATTTCGTCATTTTTTTCGACGATGTCGGAATGGGCTGAAATTTAACGGGTTGATCGGAAACAAAAATTGCCCCGGG
>NW_019259680.1:0-1057 GCF_002742605.1 Olea europaea var. sylvestris
AAGGAGTTATTGCGGATTTGGATAGTCTTTTTCAGTAGCTTTCTACCCAAATTCATTCTTGCAATAGATGCTATAAGTAGTACTACTTAAATGGTGAAATTTCAAAAAAGAATATCAGAAAAGTCTTTGTTACAAATTGTTCACAAAATGATAGTTTGTCAAAAGTTCTTGCAGCATCTTCAACTGTTAGTCACTGTGCTACTTCTAAGCTGGAGAGCCACCTTTGAGCACTCTACAGGGACGAAAGTTGGTATCAAGTGCTTAGAGAAGGAGAGAGAAACTCTTCTCAAGTTCAAAGGTGAGCTTATTGATGAGTCTGGCCAACTCTCTTCTTGGGGAAATGAAGAATATAAGAAGGATTGCTGCAAATGGAGGGGTGTCAGTTGTGATAATCAAACTAATCATATTGTTGAGTTGGATCTTAGTGGTTTGCTTCTAGGAGGTAACATTAGTGTCTCTTTGCTTGAAATACGACATTTGAAATATCTAGACCTCAGTGTCAATGATTTCAATAATAGCATAATCCCACAATTGATTGGTTCCCTAGGTAGATTACAGCATCTTGATCTTTACGATTGTAATTTTGGCGGAGAAATTCCACATCATCTTGGCAACCTTTCCGAATTGAATTTTCTCCGTCTTGGCTCCTATCATGAAAATTTACTAACTAGCACAAATCTTGATTGGCTTTCTCAACTTCATTCATTGAGTTACCTTGATAATCTCAGTTAACCTCACAATGGCAACGAATTGGTTACAAACAATAACTAAGCTTACTCAGCTTATATCTTTATCGTTATATTCATGTGACCTGCCAATGGTACTTCCTCCCTCATCTTTCAATGTTTCTAATTCTCTTTTTGACCTTACACTCACTGGAAATGAGTTCTCTTCTTCTTGGATAGTTCCTTTGGTGTTTAACTTAAGCAGTAACCTTAGTTTCCTTGACCTCACTTTCAACAAATTACAAGGTAAGATTCCAATATCCTTGGGGAATATGAGTAGTTTAACTCTTTTATATTTATCTGATAACCAACTCACAGGGGATTTGCCTTGT
>NW_019259681.1:0-1057 GCF_002742605.1 Olea europaea var. sylvestris
GTTCACATGTCAACAGCCATAAATTACATTACATCATCAAATCAAAAGAGGCTTAGGAATCTTGATTGCTGTCTGGAGCTGGAGTATGTCAAACACGAGGAATAGCTCTGGATCCTCTTAGGGGTCACAGTAAGACACACGGGAAAAGCACTCAACGATGGTTATTGAATAAAATAATTGTAAGCATAGAAATCGTCCAACACTACTGTAGAACAAATCTTTTGGGCTCGAGGATAAAGAGGAAAAGTTTGTATATGATAGAGAAGATGCAGAAAAACAAAAGCAAAGAGAGTGCTTATCCAAGGCATTGAGATTATAGTGGCAATAAATTCTGAAAACGAAATAAAGTGGGACAATTTATTATATGGTAACCAGATGTTTGGTCAAAATTGATTTATAAGATTCATAACTGCCTCTGCAATAAATGAAGCAACTTGCAGGTAGCACATTACCCATGATGCCAAGGTTGTGAAGTCTGGAGATTTTATATAGATGATCTTTGCCATGGCTACCACTTCATGGTTATTTGCACAATCATGGTTTACTTCCAATGCATTCTTCTACATTATTGATGGATAATGAGTCAACTGCCTAGGATTAGTATGACGAAGGCAAAAGCTTTGTGTTTCATGAGCTCCATTTACTGGATTCTTTGAAAAGACAGTAACCTTTCATTGTGGACAGTAAGGTAATGTTGTCTTAAAAGAAAAATCATACCATAAAATAGCCACTGATCTTCTCTTACACGAATTCTAAAGTCTAGATCAGCACCAACAATGAATTGTCCATCTGGTGAAAATTGCAAGATGATAATTTTATTCAGAGAAATTAAACAGAATGAAATAGGCAATGATTAAAAAATGCCAATTAAATGCAAATATTAGAATAGTTTTCGTAAAAGAATGTTCAAACCAATGCCAGTTAAATAAGAATGCTACATATAAAGTTTAAAACAATAAATGAATCATTTCCAACCATATAATCCAAAAGTATGAGTAAGATACCAGAATATGACTACCAAATGACAGCCTATGAAGGAATCTATAAAACATAGAAG
>NW_019259682.1:0-1057 GCF_002742605.1 Olea europaea var. sylvestris
CGTGCAGTGGACAATTTTGTCATTTTTCGCGACGGTGTCGGAATGGGCTAAAATTTGATAGGTTGATCAGAAACAAAAATCGCACTGGGGGCAATTTCGTCATTTTTCACGACGGTGTCGGAATCGGCTAAAATTTTACCGATTGATCGGGAACAAAAATCGCGCCGGGGGCAATTTCGCCTTTTTTCGCGACGGTGTCGGAATGGACTAAAATTTGACTGATTGATCGGAAACAAAAATTGCGCCGTTGGCAATTTCGCCATTTTTCACGACGTTGTCGGAATCGGCTAAAATTTGACAGATTGATCGGAAACAAAAATCGCGACGGGGACAATTTCGTCATTTTTCCCGACGGTGTCGCAATCGGCTAAAATTTTACAGATTAATCGGAAACAAAAATCGCGCGTGGGCAATTTCGTCATTTTTCACGACGGTGTCGGAATCGGCTAAAATTTGATAGATTAATCGGAAACAAAAATCGCGCCGGGGGCAATTTTGTAATTTTTTGCGACGGTGTCGAAATCGGCTAAAATTTGACAGATTTATCGGAAACAAAAATCGCGCCGGGGAAAATTTCGTCATTTTTCCCGACGGTGTCGCAATCGCCTATAATTTTATAAATTAATCAGAAACAAAAATCGCGCCGGGGGCAATTTCGGCATTTTTCGCGGCGGTGTCGGAATGGATTTAAATTTGACTGATGGACCGAAAACAAAAATTGCGCCGGGGGCAACATCGTCTTTTTTCGCGACGGTGTCGGAATGGGCTAAAATTTGACAAATTGATCGGAAACAAAAATCGCGCCGGGGGCAATTTCGTCATTTTTCGCGACGGTGTTGGAATGGGCTAAAATTTGAATGATTGATCGTAAATAAAAATCGCGCCGGGGGCAATTTCGTCATTTTTCGCGGCGGTGTCGGAATGGATTTAAATTTGACTGATTGATCGGAAACAAAAATTGCGCCGTGGGCAACATCGTCATTTTTCGCGACGGTGTCGGAATCGGCTAAAATTTGACAGATTAATCGGAAAAACAAAAATCGCGCCGGCGACAATT
>NW_019259683.1:0-1057 GCF_002742605.1 Olea europaea var. sylvestris
TTGCCGTATTGCTGGGGTCGGTTGAGTCAGATTGAGGCTGCGGGATGGAACATTTAGAACAATTGATCAGGTTAGACATGTTACTGACCTGAAAAGGAATCTCATTTCGCTAAATACCTTGGATTCAAAAGGGTATAAATTCTCTGAAGGAGGTAGAGTCTTGAAGGTCCGAAAGGGAGTCTAAGTTGTACTGGAGGGACGGAAAAGATCCCAGTTGTACATTTTGCAAGGGAGTGTAGAACCAATTAAGAGGAGGCATTTGGATAAGTTTAGTACCGTGATGAAAGTTCAGTTTGGTATAGTGCCCCTTGTGTTGAGCTATGAGTCGGTTCAGAACACTGCTAGGGAAAGTGTTGGTGATTTCACTTTGCCACCAATTTCGGTGGATACACCGTGCTCAGTTGCTGGGGTAGGACTCATCAAGCGTAGATACCAAGATGTCAGCAATGTTTGGGATGCTTCTAGGGACGTTGAAGGCGACAGTTCCAGTAAGGGGCCTTCTGATCAAGCATCTGGTTTGGTTCTTGCTACAGGGTGTGCTTCGGCCCTGTGTGATCAATATTAATTCCTTGGTGGAATTGGGAACCCGGGGGATTGCGTTCGGGTGTCGGTTGTGGACACCGGGCAGAGGACGAGTGTTTGGTTTATATGGAGTGGTTACTGTGTAGAGGAGATTCAGCCAGTTCATTTCAATGCAGACGGATTTGAAATCTAGGAATTTTGTATGTTGTACTGGAATTAGAGTCAAGGTGGAGATTGTTGAGTTTAATGAGTCTAATTAGGTTAGAATTCTTGTATCGGCGTGTTTGACTTTGCTTGGAAAAAGAATCAAAGTAGAACCATGAAAGAGAAGGAAAAAGAATCCACATTGTTCATTTTTTGGCGTCGTGCAGATTTTTTTCGTTTTACACATTTTTTCTCGTTCCTTAAAATCTAGTTTGGAATCAATGTATGTCATTGGAGTTTTTGCGCCCAACACAATCATTATATAAACCCTTTTTGGCGTCCTTGATTCTCATAAATCAAGACTCAAAACCTATTCAAGCATTCTTCTTGG
>NW_019259684.1:0-1057 GCF_002742605.1 Olea europaea var. sylvestris
TTTTTTTTTCTTCAATAGGATATTCTCTTCAATATAAATTTTCTCAACACGCCTGAGACTCGAATTTTCGTTGTGTTTAGAGACTTAAAAAAAGCGAACTAATGTTTTCTTGAAAATACGTACGCTCGAGGGTCTTATGGATAGACATTGAGCTGTCCATCATTGGAAAAACAACTCGAGCACTTTCTTGCTGTACAACAAGTGCTCTTAGCTCTTATGCCCAAATGCTTTCTTGAGTAGTCGTTCAGCCCTTCTCAAGCAACTACCAATATTCGAAACTCAACCACAATTACAACTCGATTAAATAATATTTGGACACGGAACTATTCGAGACTTTAGACCGAACAATAGGAAACATGGAAAGTCTTAGTAGATGGATCATTAGGAGATAACGAAGTCGGAACAAGTATAATTCTGATAACCCTAGAGGGGCACAAATTGAATTGCGTATTAAGGTTCGCTTTTAAATTATACAAGCAAGGGTACACACTTCCTCTACTTAGATACGTAGACGAAGATGAAGCGATGTATGTAATGAAAGAGATACATGAGGGTATATGCAAAAATCACGCCACGGATATTCCTTGGAACAAAAAGCTTTGAAGCAAAGGTATTATTGGCCAATATAAGAAATGATGCTAAGAGCTTCACTAGGAAATGCGAAAGGTGCCAGAAGTTTGCATCAATACCATGACAATCTATATAAGAGCTAATAACTAGAAATAGCCCTTGGCCCTTTGCAAAGTGCGGTATCGATTTTACTGGATCATTGCCTAGGAGAAGGTCAAATATAAGGTTCATAATCATGGGAATAAACTACTCAATTAAGTGGGCAGGAGCAGAACCCCTTGCAAATATTTTGAGGCTAATACTTACAAATTCATATGAAAAATATTATTTACCGGTTCAGAGTGTCGAACTCCATAATATTAAATAATGGCGCACAATTTCAAAGGAAAAAAATTGAAAGCAACGTGCGGCGAATTGGGAATTCATATACAGTTTTCCACTCCATATTACCCTCAAGCTAATGGACAAGTAGAAGCAGTAAATAAAA
>NW_019259685.1:0-1057 GCF_002742605.1 Olea europaea var. sylvestris
ACTAATTGTCATATTCTCATTCCTCAACTTTCCATTAATTAGTACATATTGTCTCTTATGACAGTTTCCGTCCGAAAATCTAGTAAGATGGCATTACAAAGATTTATTTTCACCTCATGTTTGAAATAAATAACGAATAACAAATCTAAAAGTGTGATTCTTATTTTAAATAAAGTATTACTGATATTAAAGGTAATTCTTATTTTATCGTGAAAATAAATAATTATTAATTATCAACTTTAATTGTAAGGACATAAACATATTATCATAAATAATAGAGCAAGACGATTATGTCTTGTGTTGGTTTTACCAATTGATGACCTAATTAATTACGGAATAAACCACGTGATTGATTAATTAAATTCTTAACAATTCCATTTAGTGCCCGCATGATTCAATAAATAAATCTTATGTACTTTATTGAGTGCATTGCGCAATTGATTTGAGCGAAGGACCTCCATTAGACAATGTAATGGCTACTCTAACATTTTTCTCATTTCTACATATTTAATTAGTTTCATCGCTATATCTCTTGAATAATAAAATAATACTATAACTGATGTCATTACAAAAACGTTTTTTCAAACAATTTAATACTATTAATAGTTGTAGAGAGAGTAGGTGCTGACTTTGAAATCTTTATTTACTCCATTCATTATAGATATTGTTTAAATAATAATTGTATGTTTGAAGACATTACATACACATTTCACTTAAAATTGGGGATGTCAAATGAGCCAAACAGGCTGGCTCACCCATGCAAGTGCCTCGTGAGGCGTTCTCGTGGGTGACGAGCCACGAGTGGTAGTTTTGACCACTTTTTTCTTCCTTTTTTATATTTTATAAATACCTCCATCCATTTCCAAATTTTTTCACACACTAACAACAATTTTCACTCTCCTCCACATTCTACAATCTACTACATTCATTTCTACCTTCAATTCCAACTATTCAATCGTTCAATATCAACTATCACACTACAAATTTACAATTACAATCTTATACATAAACTTTCTTTGAATTCTAGGCATCTTTCCATACACTTTACTTATTTACT
>NW_019259686.1:0-1057 GCF_002742605.1 Olea europaea var. sylvestris
AAAAAAAACATATTTTGATATGAATGGGATACGTTGTTCATGATCCAAAAATATAATTGAAAATAACACAAAAATTGCGTAAACAAATTTTCACTAAATTCATCTTAACTTCATAATTTAGCTTATAACTTCCAAATTATATGTAGTAAAAAAATAAAAATAAAATAAAATCCAATGAATGACCATAACAAAATTAATTTACTGACCCAAATATTACTTAGGACAATCATAACATTCACATACTATTCACCATATCATGTTATAATCATATATCCTTATCACATACTTATGGCGATATCCTATGACATCTAACACTTAGAACCCATTTGGCCCCCATTTTCTGGTAATTAAAATGGGTAGAATAGTATTTTTTTGAAAAATGAGTGGTTGAAAAAGAAGGAAAAGTTTTGGATTTATGTGTAATATTATTTTATTAAAAATTGTGTGGTTGGAAATATGAGAGAGAAAAATGAAATGTAATGGAATGAAAGTTAATGAGGGCCAAACGGGGGCTTAATTATATCAGTTTCCTAAAGATTACAATTAATAGTCATCACACTGATCATGTGGACCTTTCACAACTTAATATACCACCAAGATTTCATATTCTAATTTCTCAATCTTCACAAATTTCACCTCTACTATTCTGTCCTCTTTTCTTCCTTTCTTACTCTATAATTTATATAGACTCATTTTATTCCTCAAACCATACATGTATATGTATGGAAGACGAAACGCTAATCATCATTATTTTTTTAAACTGAATGCATGTTCCTTTTTATTATATTTCAAGACTAAAAATCAATATGTGTTTCTTCAACTCACTTCATATGCTTTTGATCCAGTTTACATAAATGTACTCATCCAATAATTCTCCTTTCCTTCAAATGTAAATAGATAAAACCCTACAAAATCATTAAAATCTCTAATTTCAAAGTGGTATATGTTCGCTGTTGTACTCTAATGGGTACTAGGTTACATGCACCACCGTACCAACCCAACAACTTATAACATTTCAACCATTACATCATTGCAACTAACATATTTACGTACTAGT
>NW_019259687.1:0-1057 GCF_002742605.1 Olea europaea var. sylvestris
ATTCGGAGGCCCAAACGAAGGAATTTGGCTAAAATCCCGTGATCGCAGGTCTGTGCCCCGAGTCCAATTTCGTGGGCCGTTTCTAGTCAACCTGCCAAATTTCGGCACATTCCGACACCGTCGCGACAAATGACAAAATTACCCCTGGTGCGATTTTTCTTTGTTAATTTTCTTTCCAGCACTTCTTCAACCTGACATAATTAACACGAAAATTAATTATTCGGAGCCCCAAACGAAGGAATTTGGCTAAAATCCCTTCGTCCCGGGTCTGTACCCCGAGTCAAATTTCGCGGGCCGTTTCCAATCGACCTGCCAAATTTCGGCCCATTTCGACACCACCGCGACAAATGACAATTTTGCCCCTGGTCCGATTTTTCTTTGTTAATTTTCTGTCCAGCACTTCTTCGACCTAACATAATTAATACAGAAATTAATTATTCGGAAGCCCAAAGGAAGGAATTTGGCTAAAATCCCATGATCTCAGGTCTATGCCCCGAGTCCAATTTTGCAGGCCGTTTCCAATCAACCTACCAAATTTCGACCCATTCCAACAGCGTCGCGACAAATGATAAAATTACCCCTGGTGCGATTTTGCTTTGTCAATTTTCTGTCCAGGACTTCTTCAACCTTACATAATTAATAAGGAAATTAATTATTTAGAGGCTCAAACGAAGGAATTTGGCTAAAATCCCATGATCCTTGGTCTGTGCCCCGAGTCCAATTTCGCGGGCCATTTCCAATAAACCTGCCAAATTTTAGCCCATTCCGACACCGTCGCGAAAATGACAAAATTACCTCTGTTGCGATTTTTCTTTGTTAATTTTCTATCCAGCACCTCTTCAACCTGACATAATTAATACGAAATTAATTATTCGGAGGCCTAAACGAGGAAATTTGGCTAAAATCCCGTGATCCCGGGTTTGTATCCCAGGTCCAATTTCGCGGGCCGTTTCCAATCAACTTGCCAAATTTCGGGCCCTATCCGACACCGTCGCGACAAATGACAAAATTGCCCCAGGGGCAATTTTTCTTTGTTAATTTTCTGTCCAGCAGTTCC
>NW_019259688.1:0-1057 GCF_002742605.1 Olea europaea var. sylvestris
AAAAAAAAAAAAAAAAAAAAAACACACACACACACACTTGTTGGTATGATATGTAAACAAGCAAAGAATATTTTCCAAGAAACCAATGGCGGCCCTGACTATAGGCGAGGTAGATAATTGCATAAGGCCCCGTTTTGGTGAGAGCCCCAAATTATGTAAGGTTAATAGTTTGGTTGAAGAAAAACGAAAATTATATTTATGTAAACACAAAAAAATTAATAAAAATTGAAAATACAAAAATCATTACAAAAAACATAAATGGCATAAAACTTAGAGTATGCTATAAAAGACTCATTTAATTTCACCTATCATTTAATGTCACGCCATATTGGACCATTACTCTAAAAGTTACCACTTACATTTATTTATCACATAAATATATTACAAACATTACTCGCTCTCATAACTAATTGGACCCTTTATCTTCCAAAGCATTCCTTTTCTTTTCTTGACCAAACAAACGGTCTCTTTATGTCTTCAAATTCCACAACCTACAGAGTACATAGGCTATTATTATTCTTGATTTGCTTTAATCTCATGATAATAGCCTTTTTAGATGTTTGTTGAAGGAACTTTAAATTTAATAACAAGTTAATTTCTCATGTATTAATATAAAATTAGAAGCTCATTTGTATTTGATTGTTATTTTCATTACTTTGTTACACTATCTCTCGACTTCATAATCAATATTCTCCAATTTTATACATAAATCACTCAAATGCATATTCAATTTTGTTTGACATAGTTGCTAGAGAAAATGATTAAAGGAACGAACATATCCTTTTGCCTGTTGGAAAAAATAAGTGAACGGCTCACTTTTGGCACAATTTTCGGTAGGACTCGTTGGTCCAATTTAAAATATCAAAGTTGATATGTGTTCTCCTTTGCGAGAACATCGAAGTCATGTATTTATTTGTCTAAAATGAAGTTCGGGTGAATGAGAAATTGGAATCTAAAGTGGACCATTGGAAATGATCTATGTTGGTGGGAAAACTTTGTCCCACATAGGAAAAATATGGAAACCAAAACCACTTTATATATGGCTATGCATTGGAAT
>NW_019259689.1:0-3562 GCF_002742605.1 Olea europaea var. sylvestris
CCCAAACCCTAGACCCCAGACCCCAAACCCCAAACCCCAAACCCAAACCCTAAGCCCTAAGCCCTAAGCCCTAAGCCCTAAGCCCTAAACCCTAAACCCTAAACCCTCAACCCTAAACCCTCAACCCTCAACCCTGAACCCTCAACCCTCAACCCTCAACCCAGAACCCAGAACCCTGAACCCAGAACCCTGAACCCTGAACCCAGAACCCAGAACCCTGAACCCTGAACCCTAAACCCTAAACCCTAACCCCTAAACCCTAACCCCTAAACCCCTAACCCTAAAACCCTAAACCCTAAACCCTAAAACCCTAAACCCTAAACCGGGAGACTTTAACGTTATTACTCATGATGGAGAGCGCACGGGTCATAATACTCGTGATCGAGGCACTACGGCTTTTTCTGATATGATGTTGGACAGTGGTCTAAAGGATGCAGGTTTCCTTAGGAATCGATACACTTGGACCAATGGGCGGGTCAGGAAGAGATTGGATAGAGTACTCATTAATTCTTCAGCTGCAGCATTTTGTCGACAGCTTACAGTGAAGCACTTGAACAGGACTTCATCTGATCACTCACCTTTACTACTTCAGTGGACTTCTGATGATGACTTGGGGCCTAGGCCTTTCAGATTCCTCAACGTTTGGACCAAGCATCATGATTTTTTAGCATTTGTCTCTCAGAAGTGGTCACTCCCCACTCATCTTGCGGGGATGGCTGCTCTTTGGGAGAAATTCTTTAAGATGAAACAGGGATTGCGCTGGTGGAATCGACATGTGTTTGGAGACATTTTCTAGCGAGTGAGGGATGCTGAGGACAAGGTTGATGAGGCAGAAATTGTATTTGACAGTGACCCTACACCGGAACATCGTGACATACTGCATCAGGTTCAGGCAGCTTTGAACCAGACTTTATCTATTGAGGAGGGCTTCTGGAAGCAAAGGGTTGGCTCACGTTGGGTATGTGAAGGAGATCACAATACTCGATACTTCCATGCGATGGTTCAAGGACGCCGTATCAGATCGCGTATTAGGTCCATCAGGACACAGGCAGGGGAAGTCTTAGCTACTCCTGCTGATATTCAGACCTCGGCTATTGCTTTCTACCAGGATCTCTTATCTACTCCTCCACAACCTTTGGACCACATTCGTTCTGATGTCATTCCGAGGCTTTTGACGGAGGATGATAATTTGGCACTAAATCGCCCCCCTTTGATTCATGAGGTACGGGAGGCAGTTTTCAGTATTGATGCTGACAGTGTCGCTGGCCCGGATGGCTTCTCATCCCTATTCTTCCAGCATTGCTGGGATATTATTCAGGAGGATGTTTACAGGGCGGTATTGGATTTCTTTGATGGTGGTCATCTTCCACGGGGTTTTGCTGCTACTTCTATTGTCTTGCTACCTAAAAAGGATGGTGCTTGCAGATGGACTGAATTCAGGCCAATCAGCTTATGCACAGTGTTCAATAAGATTATTACTAAGCTTTTGAACACTCGGTTGAGTAGACTGCTACCGCGCATTATTTCCCCTCCACAAAGTGGTTTCATCCCAGGCCGTCTGATTGGAGATAATGTTTTATTGGCTCAGGAGGTTCTCTACACTTTGGATGATAGAGTGCGAGGGGGAAACACTATGCTGAAGTTAGACATGGCTAAAGCATATGATCGCATGGACTGGGGCTTCATTTATTCTGTATTGGAGGCATTTGGATTTGATCAGATCTGGATTGACAGAATCAGGCGGTGCATTTCGGAGTGTCGTTTCTCCGTACTCCTAAATGGCCGCCCATGTGGCTTTTTTCCCTCCTCACGAGGACTCAGACAGGGTGATCCTATCTCCCCATCCTTGTTCATCATTGCAGCAGACTACTTCTCACGTTTGCTCACTCAGAGGTTTCAAGAGTATCCCAGTATGTGTTATCGACATGGAGGTAGTGCTCTTGTCTCACATCTCTCATTTGCTGACGATATGATCATCTTTGCCAACGGTCAGAAACAGTCTATCAGGAGGGTCTTAGACTGTTTGGAGCATTATGAAGGAGTTTCTGGCGAACCGAACGGACTAGTTGCCATGCTGATTTGGTGGTAAAGTCACCATCCGAAGTAATTTTCCAAACAATTTGGTCCATGGCATCTGCACATAAAGGTATCGCCCCTACCTGTTCTGCCATGTGAGAAGGAAGGGCTCGTAATAATCGTCCAAAATCCCACCCAGTGTCGTCAAAAAAATCCTGTACCCTCGTAAATTTGTGCTGTCTGTGGGGGAATAGGGATGCCAACGTGGACTCGCCCATCCAACAATCATGCCAGAAGAAAATCTGACCGGTTCCAAGTGCCAAGCAATGTGTGGATCCGTCCGTGGCCCAACTGATTTTAGCCTCTTCCAGGTAGGGGAAGCTGAACTGGGAACTGCTGCAAGTAAAGGATGCGTCCCCTTACAATACTTGCCCAGTAAAAACTGAGCCCAAAGTGACCTCTGAGATCGGAACAGCCACTAGAGCTTCATGGAGAAGGTGTCCACCACATCCTGTAATCTCCTAAAGCCGAGGCCTCCCTCATCAGTAGGAAGGCAAATTGCCTTCCAACTCCTCCAATGTAGACGTCGTGCTTGATCCTTAGAATCCCATAGGAATCGGGCGAAGATGCTCTCAAGTTTCTTCAGCACTGCCTTGGGCGGCTGCATAATCTGAAGAAGATGTAAAGGTATGGAAGAAAGTACTGACCTCAGTAATGTAATACGACCCCCAGGCGATAGTAATCGTGAGGCCCAACCTGATATCCTATTCCTTATCTTCTGGATAAGGTCATCATAAAGGAAGCTCCTCTTAGTCCCCTTGAATAAGGGGACACCCAAGTAAGTGAAAGGCTGCTGCTGATGTCTGAAGCCAGTAAAAATCTCTAGTCGTCTGATCTGACTAGTGGATGCCCATCTAGATAGTATAATACCGCTCTTGTCTCTATTCACCAATTGGCCAGAAACTCCTTCATAGTGCTCCAAGCAGTCTAAGACCCTCCTGAAAGACTGCTTCTGACCATTGGCAAAGATGATCATATCATCAGCAAATGAGAGATGTGAGACAAGAGCACTACCTCCATGTCGATAACACATACTGGGATACTGCTGAAACCTCTGAGTGAGCAAGCGTGAGAAGTAGTCTGCTGCAATGATGAACAAGGATGGGGAGATAGGATCACCCTGCCCGAGTCCTCGTGAGGAGGGAAAGAAACCACATGGGCGGCCATTTAGGAGTACGGAGAAACGACACTCCGAAACGCACCGCCTGATTCTGTCAATCCAGATCTGATCAAATCCAAATGCCTCCAATACAGAATAAATGAAGCCCCAGTCCATGCGATCATATGCTTTAGCCATGTCTAACTTCAGCATAGTGTTTCCCCCTCGCACTCTATCATCCAAAGTGTAGAGAAGCTCCTGAGCCAATAAAACATTATCTCCAATCAGACGGCCTGGGATGAAACCACTCTGTGGAGAGGAAATAATGCGCGGTAGCAGCGTACTCAACCGAGTGTTCAAAAGCTTAGTAATAATCTTATTGAACAC
>NW_019259689.1:3811-11114 GCF_002742605.1 Olea europaea var. sylvestris
CGCCTGTGTCCTGATAGACCTGATACGCGATTTGATCCTACGCCCCTGAACCATCGCATGAAAATATCGAGTATTGTGATCACCCTCACATGCCCAACGTGAATCGGCCTTTTGCTTCCAAAAGCCCTCCTCAATAGACAAGGTCCGGTTCAAACTGCCTGGGCTTGATGTAGTAAGTTACGGTGCTTCGGTGTAGGATCTCTATCATATATTATCTCAGCTCATCAACCCCGACCTCAGTATCGCGTACCCACTGGAAAATATCTCCAAATACATGTCGGTTCCACCAGCGTAGACCCTGTTTCAACCTGAAGAACTTCTCCCAAAGAGCGGTCATCCCCGTGAGATGAGTAGGGAGCGACCACTTCTGGGAGACAAAGGCTAAAAAATCATGGTGCTTGGTCCAAACATTGAGGAATCTGAACGGTCTAGGCCCCAAATCATCATCAGAAACCTACTGAAGCAGTAAAGGAGAGTGATCGGATGAAGTCCGATTCAAGTGTCTCACTATAAGCTGTCGACAAAAAGCTGCAGCTGTAGAATTAATAAGTACCCTATCCAATCTCTTTCTGACCTGACCATTGGTCCAAGTATATCGGTTTCCAATGAAACCTGCATCCTCTAAACCACAGTCTAACATCATATTAGAGAAAGCAGTAGTGCCACGATTACGGGTATCATGTGTAATAACATTAAAGTCTCCTCCAACTAGCCAAGGATCGTCCATATCGAGGGAGATGTGGTGAAGACCCGCCCACAAATCTCTCCTGATAGTAGCATCGCATGATGCATAGACTGGAGTCAAATTGACACTTGACTGCAATGCAAGTGTCAAACGATAAGTTAAAAATCAGTGTACAAATAGCAAAGTTCAATCGGTAAGAACCTTGCTACATGTATACTATGGTGTACACTTTAGTTTACACTTTGCCACATGTCATTATCCTGTTGGACAGTTTGAATTTCAAACATTTTTCCCATCCAATTCACACTTGTCGACAATGCAAGTGTCAAACAACGTGTCAAAAATTAGTGTACAAATAGCAATGTTCATTCGATAAGAACCTTGCTACATGTACACTATGGTGTACACTGCAGTTTACATTTTGTCACGTAACATTACCCTATTGGACAGATTAAATTTCAAATTGTTTTCCCAACAAATTGATACTTGACATCAATGCAAGTGTCAAATAACGTGTCAAAAATTAGTGTACAAATAGTAAAGTTCGATCGATAAGAACGTTGTTACACGTACACGATAGTGTACACTTTAGTTTACACTTTGCCATGTGACACTACCCTGCTGAACAGTTTAAATTTCAAATAGTTTTCCCACCCAATTGACATTTGGCAATAATGCAAGGGTCAAATAACGTGCTAAAAACAAGTGTACAGATAGCAAAGTTCAATCGGTAAGGACTTTGCTACGTGTGCACTTTGGTGTACACTTTAGTTTACATTTTACCATGTGACATTGCCCTGCCGGACAGTTTATATTTCAAACAGTTTTCCCATCCAATTGACATTTGATTAAATTTCAAACAGTTTTCCCATCCAATTGACACTTGACGACAATGAAAGTGTCAAACTGCGTGCAAAAAATTAGTGTACCAATAGCAAAGTTCAATCGGTAAGAACCTTGCTACATATACACAATGGTGTACACTTTAGTTTACACTTTGCCATGTGACATTACTCGGCCAGACAGTTTAAATTTCAAACATTTTTTCAATCCATTTGGCACTTGACAACAATGTAAGGGTCAAATAACGAGTCAAAAATCAGTTTACAAATAGCAAAGTTCAATCGGAAAGGACGTCGCTACATGAAAACTATGGTTTACACTTTAGTTTACACTTTACGATGTGACATTACACTATTGGACAGTTTAAATTTCAAATAGTTTTCCCATCCAATTGACACTTGACTACAATGCAAGTGTGAAACAACGTGTCCAAAATCAGTGTACAAATAGCTAAGCTCAATCGATAAGAACTTTGCTACATATACACTGTGGTGTACACTTTAGTTTACACTTTGCCACGTGACATTACCATGTTGGACAGTATAAATTTCAAACAGTTTTCTCATCCAATTGACACTCGACAACAATGTAAGCGTCAAACAAAGTGTTGAAAATCAGTGTACAGATAGCAAAGTTCAATCGGAAGGGACTTTTTTACATGCACACTATGGTGTACACTTCAATTTATACTTTGCCACGTGACATTACCCTTTTGGACAGTTTAAAGTACAAATCATTTTCCCATCCAATTGACACTTGACAACAATGCAAGTATCAAACAACGTGTTAAAAATTAGTGTACAACTAGCTAAGTTCAACCAGTAAGAACCTTGCTACATGTAGACTATGGTGTATACTTTAATTTACACGTTGCCAAGTGAGTTTACCCTGTTGGACAGTTTAAATTTCAAACAGTTTTCTCATCCAATTGATACTTGACAACAATGCAAGTGTCAAACAATGTGTCAAAATCAGTGTACAAATAACAAAGTTCAATCGGTAAGAACCTTGCTACACGTACACTATTGTGTACATTTTAGTTTACACTTTACCACGTAACATTACCCTGTTGAACAGTTTAAATTTCAAACAGTTTTCCCAACAAATTGACACCTGACAACAATGCAAGTGCCAAACAATGTGTCCAATATCAGTGTACAAATAGCACAATTCAATCGGCAAGAACCTTGTCCCATGTACACTATGGTGTACACTTTAGTTTACCCTTTGCCACGTGTCATTACCCTGTTGGACCATTTACATTTTAAATAGTCTTCCCATCAATTTGACACTTGACAACAATGCAAGTGTCAGACAACATGTCAAATATCAGTGTACAAATCGCAAAGTTCAATCGGTAAGAACTTTGCTACACATTAGTTTACACATTGCCCCGACATTACTCAATTGGACAGTTTAAATTTCAAATAGCTTTTCCATCCAATTGACACTTAACAACAATACGAGTGTCAAACAACGAGTTTAAAATCAGCGTACAAATTACAAAGTTCAATCGGTGAAGACTTTGCCACATGTACACGGTGGTGTACACTTTAGTTAACTCTTTGCCACGTGACATTACCCTGTTAGACAGTTTCAATTTCAAATAGTTTTGCCATCCAATTGACACTTGGCAACAATGCAAGTGTCAAACAACGTGTCAAAAATTAGTGCACAAAATAGCAAAGTTCAATCGGTATGAACCTTGCTACATGTACACTGTGGTGTATACTTTAATTTACACTTTGCCACATGACATCACCCTATTGGACAGTTTATATTTCAAACAATTTTCCTATCCAATTGAGAGATGACAAAAATGCAAGTGTCAAACGTGTGAAAAATCAGTGTACAAATAGCAAAGTTCAATCGGTAAGAACCCAGCAACATGTACACTATGGTGTACACTTTAGTTTACACTTTGCCACGTGGCACTATCATGCTGGACAGTTTAAATTTCAAACAATTTTCCCATATAATAGACACTTGACAACAATGCAAGTATCAAACAACGTGTCAAAAAATTAGTGTACAAATAGCAAAGTTCAATCGATAAAAAAATTACGACATGTATACTACGGCGTACACTTTAGTTTACAATTTTCCAAGTGACATTACCCCGTTGGGCCGTTTAAATTTCAAAAAAATTTCCCATCTAATTTACACCTGACAACAATACAAGTGTCAAACAATGTGTCGAAAATCAGTGTACAAATAGCAAAGTTCAATCGGTAAGAACCTTGCCACATGTACACTGTGGTGTACACTTTAGTTTACACTTTACCACATGACATTACCGTGTTGGATAGTTTAAATTTCAAACAGTTTTTCCATCCAATTGACACTTGACAACAATGCAAGTGTCAAACAACGTGTCGAAAATCAGTGTACAAATGGGAAAATGATTTGAAATTTAAACTGTCCAACAGGGTAATGTCACGTGGCAAAGTGTCAACTAAAGTGTACCCCATAGTGCACATGTGGCAAGGTTCTTGCCAATTGAACTTTGCTATTTGTACACTGATTTTTGATAGGTTATTTGACAATTGCATTGTTGTCAAGTGTCAATTGGATGGGAAAACTGTTTGAAATTAATACTGTCCAATAGGGTAATGTCACGTGGTAATGTGTAAACTAAACTGTACACCAGAGTGTACATGTATTTTTGGCACTTATTTTTGGCACGTTGTTTGACACTTGCATTGTTGCCAAATGTCAATTGGGTGGGAAAACTATTTGAAATTTAAACTGTCTAGCAAGGTAGTGTCACGTGCCAAAGTGTAAACTAAAGTGTATACCATTGTGTACGTGTAGTGAGGCTCTTATCGATTGAACTTTGCTATTTGCACACTGATTTTTGACACTTACATTGATGTCAAGTTTCAATTGGTTGGAAAAACTGTTTGAAATTTAATCTGTCCAGCAAGGTAGTGCCACGTGACAAAGTGTAAACTAAAGTGTGTACACCGTAGTGTACATGTTGAAACGTTCTTATCGATTGAACTTTGCTACTTGTACATTGATTTTTAACACGTTGTTTGACACTTGCATTGTTGTCAAGTGTTAATTAGATGGGAAAACTGTTTGAAATTTAAACTGTCCAGCAGGGTAGTATCACGTGGCAAAGTGTAAACTAAAGTGTAAACCATAGTGTACATGTCGCAGGGTTTTTACCGATTGAACTTTGCTGCTTGTACATTGATTTTTGACACGTTGTTTGACACTTGCATTGTTGTCAAGTGTCAATTAGATGGAAAAACTATTTAAAATTTAAACTGTCCAAAAGGGTAATGTCACGTGGCAAAGTTTAAATTAAAGTATACACCATAGTGTACATGTAGCAAAGTTTTTACCGATTGAACTTTGCTATTTGTATACTAATTTTTGACACGATGTTTGACACTTGCATTTTTGTCAAGTGTCAATTGGATGGGAAAACTATTTGAAATTAATACTGTCCAATAGGGTAGTATCATGTGATAACGGGTAAACTAATGTGTACACCATAGTGTACATGTAGCAAAGTCCTTACCGATTGAACTTTGCTAATTTTACACTGATTTTTGACACGTTGTTTGACACTTGCATTGTTGTCAAGTATCAATTAGCTGGGAAAACTGATTGAAATTTAAACTGTCCAATAGAGTAATGTCATAGGGCAATGTGTAAACTAAAGTGTACACCATAGTGTACATGCAGCAGAGTTCTTACCGATTGAACTTTGCTATTTGCACACTAATTTTGACACGTTGTTTGACACTTGGATTGTTGTCAAGTGTCAATTGGATGGGAAAAATGTTTCAAATTTATACTGTTCAACAGGGCAATGTCACGTGACAAAGTGTAAACTAAAGTGTACACCATATTGTACATATAACAAGGTTCTTATCGATTGAATTTTGCTAATTGTACACTGATTTTTGACCCGTTGTTTGACACTTGCATCGTTGTCAAGTGTCAATTGGATGGAAAATCTGTTTTAAATTTAAACTATCCAATAGGGTAATGTCGTATGGCAAAGTGTAAACTAAGTGTAGACCATATTGTACATGTTGCAATGTTCTTACCGATTGAACTTTGCTATTTATACACCGATTTTTAACTCGTTATTTGACACTTGCATTGTTTCAAGTGTTAATTGGATCAGAAACTGTTTGAAATTTAAATTGTCCAATAGGGTAATGTTATGTAACAAAGTGTACACTATAGTGTACATGTAGCAAGGTCCTTGGCGATTGAACTTTGCTATTTGTACACTGATTTTTGACGCGTTGTTGAACACTTGCATTGTAGCCAAGTGTCAATTGGATGAGAAAACTCTTTGAAATTTAAATTGTACAATAGGGGAATGTCACGTGGCAAAGTGTATGCCATAGTGTACATGTAGCAAGGTCCTTAACTATTAAACTTTGCTATTTGAACACTTTTTTTTGACACGTTGTTTGACACTTGCATTGTTGTCAAGTGTCAAATGGATGAAAAAATTGTTTGAAATTTAAACTGTCCAACAGGGTAATGTCACGTGGCAGAGTGTAAACTAAGGTGTACACCATAGTGTACAGGTAGCAAGGTTCTTACAGATTGAATTTTGCTAGTTGTACACTTATTTTTGACAAGTTGTTTGACACTTGCATTGTTGTTAAGTGTCAATTGGATGGGAAAACTGTTTAAAATTTAAACTGTCCAACACGATACGTGGCAAAGTGCAAACTAAAGTGTGCACCATAGAGTACATATAACTAGGTTCTTACCGATTGAACCTTGCTATTTGTGCACTAATCTTTGGCACGTTGCTTGACACTTGCATTGTGACGCCCCGAACTTAAGCTTCGAGGGTCACGTACCAAACATAATAACTTCTGCCTTTGGTACATGTAAATACTCTTAAATAGAAGTATTACATGTTAGAAACTTATTTTTCAATTTGATAAAACAATTCTTATAAAATTTGATGGCCGGTAAAAGTGCATGCCAACATGAAATTTTACATTACATATACGGCCTCGGCACTATCAAGGTTAGTTGGGGCAGCAAGTTTGAGAATTTTTATAAAATTCATCCCAGCTCCATTTTACATGAAATTTGTGGCACTAGAAAGATAATTTCAAGTAGTTTTCTAGGTTAAAATATGAAAATTTTCCAAGATTATATGATACAAACGTTTTACTGAAAACAGTGAGGTATTACACAGGAAATCCAGATTGACCCCTTTGACGTTAAAACCTTGATAACTCCGGCCATAGATATCCAAATTTGAGTGATTCCTTCGGCCATATTTAGAAAACTCAAAGTGGAAAATAGACATATTTTTAGAGTTTCAAATGGACGTTTATAGAGTTGGAAACATCGATTTGAAAATGACTCCAGAAACTGTTCCGTTTCTGCCTTTTATCACTTGCAAGGAAAATAAACTATAAAAACGTCTCTTAACATAACATAAGGGATATAATTACAAAATTTACTATTAATACCATATTACATCATGTCATGTACATATTTTTACATAGTACCACAAGAAAAATAAATGGAAAAACAGTCATCGAGCAAAACATACAAAAGAAAACTTTCGGTACAAAACATCTGTCCTTAATCCATCATCGCTTAAGCCAACTAACTTCCATCAATTCAACGATTATGGATCTGAAAATTTAGCATAACATACCATGAGTATAAGGAATACTCAGTAAGATATCATGCTTGGATTTTTTTCATGATAATACTACACAAAAGAATGCAATCAAACCCATACTTGCACATTCCGGCTTGCCGGTGCCC
>NW_019259689.1:21589-49436 GCF_002742605.1 Olea europaea var. sylvestris
CTTATGGCCAAAAATAGTATTGAAAGTTAAATCGCCATCTTAAAGAAATTTAAACTAGCATAAATTTTCGGAGTATTACAAGTCCATACTAAGGATAACATCAAAGTCTTTTATCGTTAATGGAATTAGATCTACCGCTATATCTCTACCATCAATTTCCATCCTAAGATCTCTAGCTATTTGGTTAGCGACAAGTATCTTTCCAGATGGAAGAGATATTTCTAAAGTATACGGAAGGAATTCACATTCCACTTTAGACTTCGCAACAAAAGAAGAAGAAATGAACGAATGTGTAGCTCCAGAATCTATAAGTACAAATGCAGGAATATTGGAAACAGAGATGATACCTGCGACGACATTAGGGTCTCGTTCAGCTTCTTGCCTGGATAAGGAGAAAACTCTTGCTTTTCCTTTCTTGTCCTCTCCAGTCTTCTGTGTCTGATTTTGAGGACATTCTTTAACGAAATGTCCTGATTTACCACACTTGAAACAAACATTTTTACCCAATAGACATTCTCCTTTGTGAGGTCTATCGCACTTAGGACAACTCCTTTCACCACTAACTCCTGCTGTATCCATTCTTCCTTTCTTTGATGCATTATTTCCTTTTCCTTTGCCGGTATTTTGTTTATCAAAATTCCACTTCCTCTTACCTGAGAAATTTCAAACTTGGTAAGAATTTTCAATGTTTTGAGTTCTCTGATAAGAAATAGTCTGGGCTCGCTTTAGGACTTCTCGATAAGTGCCCAGCTCAAGAACTGACACTATGTCATGAATATAAGGTTGAAGTCCACGTTCAAACCTTCTACCCCGCTTTTCCTCAGTATCCACTAAATGTGGGTCAAACCTTGATAATTCCTCAAATTTGCGTTCATACTCCACAAGGGTCATGGTTCCCTGCTGAAGTCTAAGGAACTCCATCTCTTTTTGATCTCTCACAGCTGCCGGGAAAAATTTTTCTTCTACAAGTTCCTTAAACCTCTCCCAAGTTATAGCTTGTTCTTCAACAGGTGTTAACGACCTAGTAGTCATGTCCCACCAATGGCTAGTCCCCTTCTTTAACATAAACACTGAAAATGTTACCCTCTCAGCATCGTCACATCTTATAAATTTAAAGATACGTTCTAATTCTCGTAACCAATCCTCAACTGCTAAGGGATCCGTACTCCCCTCGAACGATGGAGAGTTCATTTTACGAAATTGCTCTATCATTGCAGTTCGGTCCCTCGAGTTAGGTACTATTTGAGGTTGAATAATTGGTTGGTTGGGTTCCTGATGATCAACTGGTATTTGTTGATTTAAGGTTCCTTGCCCAGTCAAAGATGGTGCCTGTTGTTGCTGTCCCAACTCTCGAATTAGAGCAAGCAGTTCTCGTGCAAAGTTTGCAACATTAATTTCGCCATTGCTAGAACTAGCATTAGCATTACCGTGGTTGCGCTTTGGAGGCATTTCCTTTGAATAAAAAAAAATATTCATCCAATTAGAATTACTTCAGAACGTAATACTAACTTTAGAAAAAAAAATCAAAGGCCAAAGCAACTTTCCTTCATATATATACATTATTATTTTTCACAAACAAAAATCATGTTGAGGTATAGTACATACATTCAAAAGCAGAGGTACATATTACATCCTATTCTATTCCAAAAATAAAGATAGCTAGGTAAGATGGTGTCTAATCTTCCATTTCTTCTGGATCCTCATCGGGGTCTTCCTCTGGATCTTCTTCTTGGTTTTCTTCTAACGTGCTTTGCTCCGAACTATCTTGTAATGGTACGGGAAAACTTTCATCTAGAACTCTCAAAAAGCACTTAGCCAGCGGTCCCTTAACTAGCCTAGAATTGGTAGCTCGTAAACTGGTATTCATGGATAAGATTATAGTCTTCTTAAAGTTTCACTGTAAATCACGGCTAGTCCCGTAGCTCTCTCGAAGCAAATATGTAAGGTCCTCATACGAAAGGTCATCAGCAGACCATAGCACAATCTCATTTATGACTGAGGCCCAAGGTTCTGGAACAGTTTCATATAACCTCTGTATCTTCACCTTATCCCTTAAGCTATGGTGTATCTCCCATAACATCTCAATAATACAGTCTAGCAGATCCAAATGTTGTTCGAGACTATGGAGCGGATGCATACGATAATTATAGTAAAATGCCAATAATATGTCCCGCTTCTTCGCAAAACCACAAGCTTCTGTCCTTGTGGGGGTTCTTACCAGTCGTGCCATAACTAGGACAAACATTGATCATGTTACTCTACAAGATTCTCATAAATATCTAGATATAGGTGTTTATGACTTCATAATCTCAATCATGACTTGATTAAAAATATTCCCATATCCAGCCATAGATATAACAGTTCATTACATAAGAAAACTCATGAATTTAAAAATAAATTTTACCTTGATCGTTGGTTGAAAGTCAGTTGCTAGCTTGCTCGATGATTAAGGACAGTAACTTTCTTTTAAAAAGTCTACAGAAAAGTATAACTGCTCTGATACCACGCTGTGACGCCCCGAACTTAAGCTTCGAGGGTCACGTACCAAACATAATAACTTCTGCCTTTGGTACATGTGAGTACTCTTAAATAGAAGTATTACATGTTAGAAACTTATTTTTCAATTTGATAAAACAATTCTTATAAAATTTGATGGCCGGTAAAAGTGCATGCCAACATGAAATTTTACATTACATATACGGCCTCGGCACTATCAAGGTTAGTTGGGGCAGCAAGTTTGAGAATTTTTATAAAATTCATCCCAGCTCCATTTTACATGAAATTTGTGGCATTAGAAAGATAATTTCAAGTAGTTTTCTAGGTTAAAATATGAAAATTTTCCAAGATCATATATACAGACGTTTTACTGAAAACAGTGAGGTATTACACAGGAAATCCAGATTGACCCCTTTGACGTTAAAACCTTGATAACTCCGGCCATAGATATCCAAATTGAGTGATTCCTTCGGCCATATTTAGAAGACTCAAAGTGGAAAACAGAAATATTTTTAGAGTTTCAAATGGACGTTTATAGAGTTGGAAACATCATTTTGAAAATGGCTCCAGAAACTGTTCCATTTCTGCCTTTTATCACTTGCAAGGAAAATAAACTATAAAAACGTCTCTTAACATAACATGAGGGATATAATTACAAAATTTACTATTAATACCATATTACATCATGTCATGTACAATGTCATGTACATATTTTTACATAGTACCATAAGAAAAATAAATGGAAAAACAGTCATCGAGCAAAACATACAAAAGAAAACTTTCGGTACAAAACATCTGTCCTTAATCCATCATCGCTTAAGCCAACTAACTTCCATCAATTCAGCGATCATGGATCTGAAAATTTAGCATAATATACTATGAGTATAAGGAATACTCAGTAAGATACCATGCTTGGATTTTTTTCATGATAATACTACAGAAAAGAATGCAATCAAACCCATACTTGCACATTCCGGCTTGCCGGTGCCCTTCGGACTTGTCCTAAGGCATAAATAGATATCTAACTTTGTGGACTTGTCCACCATAATCATATTGTGGTTTTTCATGCATAGTTTAAGCATAAATATTACCATGAAGATCATACCACTTAAGCATAGAAAAGTATCTTACCGTAAAACTTGAAGATCTTCGGTTGAGATGTAAATTAGAAGTGCTAGTTTTACTTCCTTCCCTTTTCTTTCTTATTTTCGGTTTTTGATCTCTTTTTAAGTGTACAAGTGTTTTTTAAAATGAAGGAAATCTCTCTATGGCAATGGATATGGATGTATTTATATATATATATAAAGATAAGGATAAATGATTGATATTTTTTTCCTTTTTTTTTCTCACCACCGCCTCACCCCCCTTTTCCTTCCATTTTTTTTCTATCTTTTTTCTTGTTTCTACACATGTTTAGCCTATTGTCTAAGTGTATGGTGATGATGGATGACAAGTGGGTTGATTATAGGGTAGTAAGTGGCCTTAAAACCTAGATTTACAAAGGAAACCTCTCATCTTTTCAACTAATATAATCTAAACCCTCTAACTTTCATTTTAGCAAAGTGTATCCCAAATTTAAACTTATATCCAACTTACATATTCAAAAATTGTCGATTGTAAAATAATTTAATTGTTTGGTCAATTGAAGTCCTAACAAAATAATCCACTTCATTCAAATCCAAACTTGACTTAAGTTTCGACTAACTAATAATCATTTCATGTGTACACAACATTTAGCACTTCATGCCTACATTCATTAACTACCTCTAACATTAACCACTACAAAGGTGGTGTCCCCTTTTTCCTTATGGCCAAAAATAGTATTGAAAGTTAAATCGCTATCCTAAAGAAATTTAAACGAGCATAAAATTTTGGAGTATTACATGCATTGTTCTCAAGTGTCAATTGGATGGGAAACTGTTTGAAATTTAAATTGTCCAATAGGGTAATGTTATGTGACAAAGTGTACACTATAGTGTACATGTAGTAAGGTCCTTGGAGATTGAACTTTGCTATTTGTACACTGATTTTTGACGCGTTGTTGAACACTTGCATTGTAGTCAAGTGTCAATTGGATGAGAAAACTCTTTGAAATTTAAACTGTACAATAGGGTAATGTCACGTGGCAAAGCATATGCCATAGTGTACATGTAGCAAGGTCCTTAACGATTAAACTTTACTATTTGAACACTTATTTTTGACACGTTGTTTGACACTTGCATTGTTGTCAAGTGTCAAATGGATGAAAAAATTGTTTGAAATTTAAACTGTCCAACAGGGTAATGTCACGTGACAGAGTGTAAACTAAGGTGTACAACATAGTGTACATGTAGCAAGGTTCTTACATATTGAATTTTGCTAGTTGTACACTTATTTTTGACAAGTTGTTTGACACTTGCATTGTTGTTAAGTGTCAATTGGATGGGAAAACTGTTTAAAATTTAAACTATCCAACACGATACGTGGCAAAGTGCAAACTAAAGTGTGCACCATAGAGTACATATAACTAGGTTCTTACCGATTGAACCTTGCTATTTGTGCACGGATTTTTGGCACGTTGTTTGACACTTGCATTGTTCTCAAGTGTCAATTGGATGGAAAAAATATTTTAAAATTTATACTGTCCAGCAGGGTAATGTCACATGACAAGGTGTAAACTAAAGTGTGTACACTACAGTGTAGAAGTCGCAAAGTTCTTACCGATTGAACTTTGCTATTTATACACTGATTTTGGACACGTTGTTTGATACTTGCATTGTTTTGTAGTGTCAATTGAATGGGAAATTGGTTGAAATTTAAATTGTCCAAAAAGGTAATGACACGTGGCAAGGTGAGAAGTAAAGTGTACATCATAATGTACATGTCGAAAGGTTCTTACCGATTTAACTTTGCTATTTGTACACTAATTTTTGGCACGTTGTTTGACACCTGCATTGTTGTAAAGTGTCAATTGGATGGAAAAACTGTTTGAAATTTAAACTGTCCAACAGGACAATGTCACGTGGCAAAATTTAAACTAAAGTGTACACCATAGTGTACAAGTAGCAAGGTTCTTACCGGTTGAACTTTCCTATTTGTACACTAATTTTGGACACGTTGTTTCACACTTCCATTGTAGTCAAGTGTCAATTGGATGGGAGAACTATTTAAAATTTAAACTGTTCAACATGCTAATGTCACATGGTAAGGTGTAAATTAAAGTGTACCATAGTGTACGTGTCGCAAGTTTCTTACCAATTGAACTTGTCTATTTGTACACTGATTTTGGACATATTGTTTCACACTTGTATTGTTGTCAAGTGTCAATTGGACGGAAAAACTGGTTGAAATTTAAATTGTGCGACGGGGTAATGACACATGTGAAGGTATAAACTGAAGTGTATACCGTCGTGTACTTGTTGCAATGTTCTTATCGATTGAACTTTGCTATTTGCACACTTATTTTTTGACACGTTGTTTGACACTTGCATTGTTGCCAAGTGTCTATTAGATGGGAAACCTGTTTGAAATTTAAATTGTCCAGCAGGGTAGTATCACGTGGTAAAGTGTAAACTAAAGTGTACACCATAGTGTACGTGTAGCAAGGTTCTTACCGGTTGTACTTTGCTATTTGTACACTGATTTTCAACACGTTGTTTCACACTTCCATTGTAGTCAAGTGTCAATTGGATGAGAAAACTGCTTGAAATTTAAACTGTCCAACAGGGTAATGTCACGTGGCAAAGTGTAAACTAAAGTGTACACCACAGTGTACATGTAGCAAGGTTCTTACCGGTTGAACTTTGCTATTTGTACACTGATTTTTGGCACATTATTTGACACTTGCATTGTTGTCAAGTGTCAATTGGAGGGGAAAACTATTTGAAATTTAAACATCGAATAAGGTAATGTCACGTGGCAAACTGTAAACTAAAGTACACACCATAGTGTACTTGTAGCAAGGTTCTTACCGGTTGAACTTTGCTATTTGTACTCTGATTTTGGACACATTGTTTCACACTCGCATTGTAGTCAAGTGTCAATTAGATGGAAAAACTGTTTGAAATTTAAACTATCCAACAATAAAATATCACGTGGCAAAGTGTAAACTAAAGTGTACACCAAAGTGCACATGTAGGGAGGTCCTTATCGATTAAACTTTGCTATTTGTACACTGATTTTTGACACGTTGTTATGACACTTGCACTATTGTCAAGTGTCAATTGGATGCAAAAATTGCTTAAATTTAAACTGCACAACTGGGTAATGACACGTGGCAAAGTAGAAACTAAAGTGTACACCACAGTATACATGTGGCAAGGTTCTTTCCAATTGAACTTTGCTATTAAAACACTGATTTTTGACACGTTGTTTGACACTTGCATTGTTTTTAGGTGTCAATTAGATGGGAAAACTGTTTGAAATTTAAATAGTCCAGTGGGGTAATGTCATGTGGCAAAGTGTAAACTAAAGTGTACCCCGTAGTGTACATGTCGAGACGTTCTTATCGATTGAACTTTGCTACTTGTACACTGATTTTTGACACATTGTTTGACACTTGTATTGTTGTTAAGTGTCAATTAGATGGGAAAATTTTTTGAAATTTAAACTGTCCAACAGGGTAGTATCACGTGCTAAAGTATAAACTAAAGTGTAAACAATAGTGTACATGTCGCAGGGTTCTTACCGATTGAACTTCGCTACTTGTACACTGATTTTTGACACGTTGTTTGACACTTGCATTGTTGTCAAGTGTCAATTAGATGGAAAAACTATTTGAAATTTAAACTGTCCAATAGGCCAATGTCATGTGGCAAAGTTTAAATTAAAGTATACACCATAGTGTACATGTAGCAAGGTTCTTACCGATTGAACTTCGCTACTTGTACACTGATTTTTGACACGTTGTTTGACTCTTGCATTGTTGTCAAGTATCAATTGGATGGGAAAATTGTTTGAAATTAATACTTTCTGTCCAATAGAGTAATGTCATAGGGCAATGTGTAAACTAAAGTGTACCATAGTGTATATGTAGCAGAGTTCTTACCTATTGAACTTTGCTATTTGTACACTAATTTTTGACACGATGTTTGACACTTGCATTGTTGTCAAGTGTCAATTGGATGGGAAAATTGTTTGAAATTAATACTTTCTGTCCAATAGAGTAATGTCATAGGGCAATGTGTAAACTAAAGTGTACCATAGTGTATATGTAGCAGAGTTCTTACCTATTGAACTTTGCTATTTGCACACTAATTTTTGACACGTTGTTTGACACTTAGATTGTTGTCATGTGTCAATTGGATGGGAAAAATGTTCGAAATTTATACTGTTCAACAGGGCAATGTCACGTGATAAAGTGTACACCATAGTGTACATGTAGCAAGGTTCTTACCGATTGAATTTTGCTAATTGTACATTGATTTTTGACACGTTGTTTGACACTTGCATTATTGTCAAGTGTCAATTGGATGGGAAATCTAATTTAAATTTAAACTGTCCAACAGGATAATGTCATGTGGCAAAGTATAAACTAAAGTGTACACCATATTGTACATGTTGCAATGTTCTTACCGATTGAACTTTTCTATCTGTACTCCAATTTTTAACTCATTGTTTGACACTTGCGTTATTGTCAAGTGTCAATTAGATGGGAAACTGCTTGAAATTTAAATTGTCCAATAGGGTAATGTCATGTGGCAAAGTGTACACTATATTGTACATGTAGCTGGGTCCTTGGCAATTAAACTTTGCTATTTGAACACTAATTTTTGACACGTTGTTTGACACTTGCATTGTTGTCAAGTATCAAATGGATGGGAAAACTGTTTGAAATTTAAACTGTCCAACAAGGTAATTGATATGATCCAGGAGTCGAGCCCGATGAAGGCAAGCGCGAGATGAGACCCGTTGATAGTCGATGGCGGACCAATGACGCGATCAAGGGAAAAGCAAGTGAAACAAGCGATGGGATTGCTCGTTCAAGAAACCATTGATGGAACCATGTTTGGGAATCAAAATGAAGCAACTTTCATGTTCGGGTCGAAGGTCGAATCAACTTGGATCAATTTGTTATCAAGCGACGAAAGCAGAGGCTGAAGACAACACCATGCGGGCGCACACATGCATACCAAAAACCAATAGTGCAATTTCTTGTTGACCCATACGACCGCATGGAAATACACCATGCGGCCGCACAGGCCAAAAATTTGGCGAATTTTCCAATTTTGGCAATTTTCCATATTTTTTTAGATTTTGATTCTTTTCCATATTTTGGAGATTATGCTCGACTTTTGCACAATTTTTACCTAGTTTTTAGGTTTAGTATAAATAAGAGTTTCCATTCAATTGTTAAAAACTTTTGACATTATTGATATTGAATTAAAGTGAGGAGTATTGTCTTCTCTTCATCGTTCTTCATTGAACTATTTCTAACTTATTAAGTGTTAACTTGTGGCGTTCAAATGACCGGATTTAATTCTTGGATTGAGTGATCAAGGGGTCTTTCAAGCATTGTTTTTGTTGGGTTTTTTTATTCGACTTTCTTTTGGGTTAATCCTAAACTTTGGATTAATTTGGCTTTCTTGGGTTCGTCAATCTCGTTGTGGGTTTCGTAGTCAACATTGCTACGGGGTTCGTATCAGTTGGTATCGGAGCTTTGGCTCCAAATTAATTGAAGGTTATATCTTTTCTTTATTTGTTTGGGTCGTTAATTTTCTTTCTTAGTTTTTCTTCATTCTTGTTTTCTTTTCATCGTTTTGTTGAGTTGTTGGTAGTTTACTCACTTTCTTTCATCAGAGTAAAAAAAATGAAAAAAAAGGGTTACTGTACATTTGAGGTACTATTCATCTCGAAGTATTGTTCACAAAAAAAAAAAATATATATATATATATATATATAAAATTTTGATAGCATTGTTTTTTTTGTGTTTTTTTGTACCAACAACAATTTCTACATTGTGTTTGATTTTTGGGATATTCAATTAGGTTCGAGTCTTTCATTCTTCTTTTGACTCTATTCACATATTCGTGTCAAAACATTCATCTATTCCACTTATTCAGGTTCTTTGAGTCTCGTGGCCTTTGACTAATATTCATTTTGTTTGAATTGCCAGTAAAATAATTGATTTAGTTCACTTGGTTCTTTGAAGTGCTTGGAGGGAGACTTTGAGTAGTAAAAAGCCGAGTGGTGAGTTTAATAGAGGGAAAAAGTCATAGTGAGTGTTTTCCGAGTGAAATCTTTGTGAGGCATAAAAGAATTGTGTGACATGATGTCAGAAAGAGAAGGTTGTAATTCAAGCCAAAACGGTAATGACAACAATGCATCGAAGGACATGATAAGGAGGTTTGAAAGGGTACTTGGTGATGCCAGGGAGAAGACGGGTAGGCAAGGGGAGTGGATGGCAGAAATGGGTACTACAATTGCTAATCTTAGCCGGGAACAAGTGGAGATGTCTAATGCTAGGGGGCCGGGTAGGTGTGAATCTAGGAGAGGAAAGCGGGATGAGTATCATAGTGATGAGGATGATTTTGATGAAAATGACATTGATATGGGTCGAGCGAGGCATAGGGGCGATAGGATGGAAAGTGGGGTAGAAATAACTTGGGAGATGAAGTAGATGAAAATTTGGGAAGTATTAAAATGACTATTCCACAATTTAAGGGGAGAAGCGGCCCAGAAGCATATTTAGAATGGGAACAAAAGGTTGAGATGATTTTTGAGTGCTATAATTATTCGGGAGGAGAAAAAAGTAAAATTGGCGGTGCTTGAATTTGTGGATTACGCGATATCTTGGTGGGATCAAGTACTGACATCACAGCGTAGGGGTCGGGAAAGGCCAATTAGCACTTGGGATGAGTTGAAGATGTTGATGAGGAGGAGGTTTGTTCTGAGTCACTATTATAGGGAAATCCATCAAAAATTGCAAGGTTTGTACCAAGGATCGAAAAGCGTAGAGGATTATCACAAGGAGATGGAAATTCTTATGATTCGGGCTAATGTGGAGGAAGATCGGGACGCTACCATGGCACGATTCTTGAATGGGTTGAATAGGGATATTGCAAATGTTGTAGAGTTGCAACACTATGTAGAAATCGAGGACATGTTACATGTGGCAATGAAGGTTGAGAGGCAATTGAAGAGGAAGGGAACATCTAGGCAACCGTTCGGTACTTCGGCTCCTAATCCAACATGGAAATCGAAGTGGGATGACAACAACAAAAATGGGGCTGCACCTAGAGGTAAAAATGATTGGCAAAAGGGAAAGGATGAAAATGCTAGCAAACCAATATCAAAACCGGAGGCACAACCATCGCGCAATCTGGACATCAAATGTTTTAGGTGTTTGGGAACGGGGCATATTGCTTCTCAATGCCCAAACAAAAGGGCGATGGTGTTGTGGGATAATGGAGAGATTGTGAGCGATAGTGATGGCGAGTTTGATGACATACCGACATTGGAGGGTGTTAGTGAAGAAGAAAAAGTTGAAGGGTCGGTTGGGGGTCTATTAGTCACAAGGCGAGCTCTCACTACTCACGTCAAAGCGGAAGACTTGGAGTTGCAACGGGAGAACATTTTCCACACTCGATGCCACGTCAACAATACGGTATGTAGTGTTATAATTGATGGTGGTAGTTGCACTAATGTAGCTAGCGTATCTCTTGTAAAAAAATTGGGTTTAACATTGTTGAGACACCCGAGACCTTATAAATTGCAATGGTTGAATGAGAGTGGCGAGGTGAGGATGAATCGAAGAGTGTTAATTAATTTGTCAATTGGGAGTTATAAGGATGAGTTAGTATGTGATGTGGTACCAATGCAAGGGAGACATATTTTATTGGGGTGACCATGGCAATACGATAGGAAGGCTATGCATGATCCGTACAAAAATCGATATAGTTTCATTAAGGATGGAAGGACCATTACTCTTGTGCCACTTACACCGGCGCAAGTCTATGAAGACCAATTAAAATTGAGAAGTAAGGAAGAGAGGAGAGCAAAAGAGTTAGAAAAAATGAGAGCAAATAGTGAGTTGGGGAAAAAGAGAGAAAATGTTGAGATAGACATTAGAGAGAAAAAGAGAGAGCAATCACAAGAGAGAAAAGAAAGAGTGTGCCCCAAGAGAAGAGAGAAAACACGAGTGAATTTCTTTGCAAAGGAGAGTGATTTTAGGAGGGCAGTAGTTGAGAGAAGAGAGATGATCTTGTTCGTTTATAAGGAATCACTCCTCAATTTTAAGGAAACTAACCCACCCTTCCCTAGTTTGGCTAAGTCTTTGTTGCAGGATTTCGACGATGTATTTTCGGAGGATGCACCAAGTGGATTGCCACCTATTCGAGGCATTGAACATCAAATTGACTTTATACCCAGAGCTATCATTCCAAATCGATCGGCTTATTGAAGTATCCCGAGGAAACCAAGGAGCTTAAAAAATAAGTGGAGGAATTGATGAGCAAAGGATACGTGAGGGAAAGCATGAGTCCTTATACGGTACCGATTTTGCTTGTACCAAAAAAGGATGGAACATGGCGAATGTGCGTGGATTGTAGGGCTATCAACAACATAACGGTAAAGTATCGTCACCCTATACCTAGGTTAGATGACATGCTTGATGAATTATATGGTCCTTGAATATTTTTTAAAATTGATTTAAAAAGCGGGTATCATCAAATTCGTATGTGGGAGGGTGATGAATGGAAAAGAGCTTTTAAAACTAAATATGGTTTATATGAATGGTTGGTTATGCCGTTTGGACTCACAAATGCACCTAGCACTTTTATACGTTTAATGAATCATGTTTTACGTGCTTTTATAGGAAAAATTGTTGTGATTTATTTTGTCGACATATTAATCTATAGCAAAGACCTAGGAGAGCATTTGGAACATTTAAAGTGTGCGCTAATTATTTTAAGGAAAGAACAACTCTATGCTAGTCTTAAGAAAGGCACATTTTGTATGGATAGAGTTATATTTCTTGGTTTTGTGGTTAGTGCTAGTAGGGTAGAAGTAGACGATGAAAAGATAAAAGCTATTAGAGATTGGTCGACGCCTAAAAGCATAATGGAAGTTAGGAATTTTCATGGTTTGGCTAGTTTTTACAGGCGATTTGTGAAGGATTTTAGCACTATCACTGCACCACTCAAGGAAGTAGTTAAAAAGAGTGTAGGTTTACACTGGGGTGATGAACAGGAACTTGTATTTAATACTATTAAAGGTAGATTGTGTGAAGCACCTGTTTTGGCATTACCTAATTTTGACAAAACATTCGAGATTGAGTGTGATGCATTAGGAATAGGGATTGGAGCAGTTTTAATACAGGATCAGAGGCCTATTGCATACTTTAGCGAGAAATTGAGTGGAGCTACTTTAAATTATGCTACATATGACAAAGAACTTTATGCACTTGTTCGAGCTTTGGAGACTTGGCAACATTATTTATAGCCAAATGAGTTCGTAATACACACAGATCATGAGTCACTAAAGCACTTACGGGGACAAGTTAAATTGAACAAGAGGCATGCACGGTGGATGGATTTCATTGAGACCTTTCCATATATCATTTGGTATAAACAAGGTAGGGAAAATGTGGTGGCAGATGTGTTGTCTCGAAGGTATGTCTTGCTAACTACTCTTGATTCTAAGTTACTTGGGTTTGAACATATTATGGAATTGTATGAAAAAGTTGTTGAATTTTCGAATATTTATTTTTCATGCATAAAAGGGGTGGTTGATAGGTTCTTTAGGCATGAGGGGTATTTATTTATGAAAAATAGGTTATGTGTTCCTAATTGTTCTATTCGAGAGTTGTTAGAAAAGGAGGCACATAGTGGTGGATTGATGTGACACTTTGGAGCTTAAAAGACTTTAGATGTATTGAAGGAGCATTTTTATTGGCTTAAGAAGAAAAGTGATGTTGAGCGAATTTGTAGTCAATGCACAGGTTGCAAAAAGGCTAAATCTAAGGTTTTACCACAAGGTTTGTACACACCTTTACCTACACCTAGTGAGTCTTGGGTTGATATCTCGATGGACTTTGTTTTGGGTTTACCTAGGACTAAGAGAGGTCGGGATTCTATTTTTGTAGTTGTAGATAGGTTCAGCAAAATGGAACATTTTATACCATGTCACAAAACTGACGATGCCACGAACATTGCTGACTTATTCTTTAAAAAGATTGTGCGTTTACATGGGGTTCCTAGAAGTATAGTGTCAGATCGGGATGTAGAGTTTTTTAGTCACTTTTGGAGAGTTTTGTGGGGTAAGTTAGGCACTAAGTTACTATTTTCCACAAATTGTCACCCACAAACAGATGGGCAAACGGAGGTAGTGAATAGGACTATGGCACAATTGTTACGCACAGTAATCAGTAAAAATTTGAAGAGTTGGGAGGCGTGTCTACCATTTGTTGAATTTGCATACAATCGAGCTGTTCACTCTACTATGTCATATTCTCCATTTGAAATTGTATATGGTTTTAATCCACTAACTCCTTTGGATTTAATTTCTCTACCTGTGAATGAACTTGGTAGTTTAGATGGTAAAAAGAAGGCGGAATTGGTTAAGTCACTCCATGAAAAGGTAAAAGCGCAAATTGAAAACAAAAGTAAGTTGGTTGCGTCACAGGCGAACAAAGGTAGGAAGCACGTAACATTCGAGCCACGAGATTGGGTTTGAGTGCACCTTAGGAAAGAGCAGTTTCCGGAGCAAAGGAAGTCCAAGTTGCAACCGAGGGGCGATGGTCAATTTCGAGTGATTGAAAAGATAAATGACAATGCTTACAAGTTGGACCTTCTAGGTGAGTACAATGTTTCGGCTGCTTTTAATGTATCTGATCTCTCTCTATTTGATGCAGGTTCAGATTCAAGGATGAATCCTTTTGAAGAGGGAGGGGATGATATGATCCAGGAGTCGAGCGCGATGAAGGCAAGTACGAGACGAGACCCGTTGATAGTCGATGGCGGACCAATGACGTGATCAAGGCCAAAGTAAGTGGAACAAGCGATGGGATTGCTCGTTCAAGAAACTATTGATGGAACCATGTTCAGGACTCAAAATGGAGCAACTTTCATGTTCGGGTCGAAGGTCGAATCAACTTGGATCAATTTGTCATAAAGCGACGAAAGCGGAGGTTGAAGACAACACCATGCGGCCGCATAGGCAAAACCACATGCAGCCGCACACATGCATACTGAAAACCAATAGTGCAATTTCTTGTTAAACCATGCGACTGCATGGAAATACACCATGCGGCTGTAAAGGCCAAAAATTTGCGAATTTTCCAATTTTGGCAATTTTCCATATTTTGTTAGATTTTGATTCTTTTCCATATTTTGGAGATTATGCTCGACTTTTGCATGATTTTTACCTAGTTTTTAGGTTTAGTATAAATAGGAGTTTCCATTCAATTGTTAAAAACCTTTGACATTATTGATATTGAATTAAAGTGAGGCGTATTATCTTCTCTTCATCGTTCTTCATTGAACAATTTTGAACTTATCAAGTGTTAACTTGTGGCGTTCAAACAACAGGATTTAATTCTTAGATTGCATGATCAAGGGGTCTTTCAAGCGTCGTTCTTGTTGGATTTTTTGGTTCGACTTTCTTTTAGGTTAATCCTAAACTTTGGATTAATTTGTCTTTCTTGGGTTCGTCAATCTCGTTGTGGGTTTCGTAGTCAACGTTGCTATGGGGTTCGCATCAGTAATGTCACGTGGCAGAGTGTAAACTAAAGTGTACATATAGTAAGGTTCTTACAGATTGAATTTTGCTAGTTGTACACTTATTTTTGACAAGTTGTTTGACACTTACATTGTTGTTAAGTGTCAATTGGATGGGAAAACTGTTTAAAATTTAAACTGTCCAACACGATATGTGACAAAGTGTAAACTATAGTGTGCACCATAGAGTACATATAACTAGGTTCTTACTGATTGAACTTTGCTATTTGCACACTGATTTTTGACATGTTGTTGACACTTGCATTGTTGTTAAGTGTCAATTGGTTGGGAAAACTATTTTGAAAACTAGGTAAAAATTGTGCAAAAGTCGAGCATAATTCCCAAAATATGGAAAAGAATCAAAAACTAACAAAATATGGAAAATTGCCAAAATTAGAAAATTCACTAAATTTTTGAACCATGCGACCGCATGGTGTATTTTCATGCAGTCGCATGGTTCAACCAAAAATCCATCTTGAGTTTCGATATGCCTCCATGCGGTCGCACAGCCTTTTTTCAGCCTCTGGTTTCGTCGCTTGATAACAAATTGATCCAAGTTAATTCGGCCCTTGACCCAAACATGAAAGTTGCTCCATTTTGAGTCTCGAATATCGTTCCATCAATGGTTTCTTGAACGAGCAATCCCATCGCTTGTTTCACTTGCTTTGCCCTTGATCGTATCATTAGCCCACCATCGACTATCAATAGATCTCGTCTCGCACTCGCCTTCGTCAGGCTCGACTCTTGGATCATATCATCCCCTCCCTCTTCAAAAGGATTCATTCTCGAATCTGAACCTGCATCAAATAGAGAGAGATCTGATACATTAAAAGTATCCGAAACATTATACTCACCTGGAAGGTCCAATTTGTAAGCATTGTCGTTTATCTTTTCAATCACTTGAAATGGACCATTGCTCCTCGGTTGTAACTTGGACTTTCTTTGCTCCGGAAACCACTCCTTCCTACCCAAACCTAATCTCTTGGCTCGAATGTCAAGTGCTTCCCAACTTTGTTCGCCTGCGACACAACCAACTTACTTTTGTTTTCAATTTGCGCTATTACCTTTTCATGGAGTGACTTAACCAATTCTGCCTTCTTTTTGCCATCTAAACTACCACGTTGATTCACAGGTAAAGAAATTAAATCCAAATTAAAACCGTATACAATTTCAAATGGAGAATATGACGTAGTAGAGTGAACAGCTCGATTGTATGCAAATTCAACAAATGGTAGACACTCCTCCCGACTCTTCAATTTTTTATTGATTACTGTGCGTAACAATTGTGTCATAGTCCTATTCACTACCTCGGTTTGTCCATCCATTTGTGGGTGGCAAGTTGTGGAAAATAGTAACTTAGTGCCCAACTTACCCCAAAACTCTACAAAAGTGACTCAAAAATTTAACATCCCAATCTGACACTATGCTTCTAGGAACCCCATGTAAACGCACAATCTCTTTAAAGAATAAGTCAGCAATGTTCGTGGCATCGTCGGTTTTGTGACATGGTATAAAATGTCATTTTGCTGAACCTATCTACAACCACAAAAATAGAATCACGACCTCTCTTAGTCCTAGGTAAACCCAAAACAAAGTCCACCGAGATATCAACCCAAGGCTCACTAGGTGTAGGTAAAGGTGTGTACAAATCTTGAGGTAAAACCTTAGACTTAGCCCTTTCACAACCTACACATCGACTACAAATTCACTCAACATCACTTTTCATCTTAGGCCAATAAAAATGCTCCTTCAATACATCTAAAGTCTTTTAAACCCCAAAGTGTCCCATCAATCCACCACTATGTGCCTCCCTTACTAACAACTCTCGAATTGAACAATTAGGAACACATAACCTATTTTCCCGAAATAAATACCCCTCATGCCTAAAGAACCTCTCAACCACCCCTTTTATGCATGACAAATAAATATCCAAAAATTCAACATCTTTTTTATACAATTCCTTAATATGTTCAAACCCAAGTAGCTTAGAATCAAGAGTAGTTAGCAATACGTACCTTCGCGACAACGCATCTACCACCACATTTTCCTTACCTTGTTTATACCGAATGACGTATGGAAAGGTCTCAATGAATTCCATCCACCGTGCATGCCTCTTGTTCAATTTACCTTGTCCCCGTAAGTGCTTTAGTAACTCATGATCCGTGTGTATTACGAACTCCTTCGGCCATAGATAGTGTTGCCAAGTCTCCAAAGCTCGGACAAGTGCATAAAGTTCTTTGTCATATGTAGGATAATTTAAAGTAGCTCCACTCAATTTCTTGCTAAAGTATGCACTAGGCATTCGATCCTGCATTAAAACTACTCCAATCCCTATTCCTGATGCATCACACTCAATCTCGGATGTTTTATCAAAGTTAGGTAATGTCAAAACAGGTGCTTCACACAATCTACCTTTAATAGTACTAAATGCAAGTTCCTGTTCATCATCCTAATGAAAACCTGCACTCTTTTTAACTACTTCCGTGAGTGGTACGGTGATAGTGCTAAAATCCTTCACAAATCGCCTATAAAAACTTGCCAAACCATGAAAATTCCTAACTTCCATTATGCTTTTAGGCATCGGCCAATCTCTAATAGCTTTTATCTTTTCATCGTCTAGTTCTACCCATTAGCACTAACCACAAAACCAAGAAAAATAACTCTATCCATACAAAACGTGCATTTCTTAAGATTGGCATAGAGTTGTTCTTTCCTTAAAACAATTAACACACACTTTAAATGTTCCAAATGGTCTCCTAGGTCTTTGCTATAGATTAAGATGTCGTCAAAATAAACCACAATAAATTTTCCTATAAAAGCACGTAAAACATAATTCATTAAGCGCATAAAAGTGCTAGGTGCATTTGTGAGTCCAAACGGCATAACCAACCATTCATATCAACCATATTTAGTTTTAAAAGTCGTTTTCCATTCATCACCCTCACGTATACGAATTTGATGATACCCGCTTTTTAAATCAATTTTAGAAAATATGCAAGCACCATGTAATTCATCAAGCATGTCATCTAACCTAGGTATAGGGTGATGATACTTTACCATTATGTTGTTGATAGCCCTACAACCCACGCACATTCACCATGTTCCATTCTTCTTTGGCACAAGCAAAACCGGTACCGCACAAGGACTAATGCTTTTCCTCACGTATTCTTTGCTCATCAACTCCTCCACTTGCCTTTGAAGCTCCTTAGTCTCCTCATGATTACTTCGATAAGCTGGTCAATTTGGAATGACAGCGCCGGGTATGAAGTCAATTTGATTTCAATGCCTCGAATAGGCGGCAATCCACTTGGTGCATCCTCCAGAAATACATCGTCGAATTCCTGCAACAAAGATTTAGCCAAACTAGGGAGGGGTGGGTTAGTTTCCTCAAAATTGAGGAGTGATTCCTTATAAACGAACAAGATCATCTCTTTTCTCTCAACTACCGCCCTCCTCAAATCACTCTCTTTTATAAAGAAATTCACTCATGTTTTCTTGCTTCTCTCGGGGCACTCTCTTTCTTTTCTCTCTTGTGATTGCTCTCTCTTTTTCTCTCTAATGGATATCTCAACATTTTCTCTCTTTTTCTCCAACTTACTATTTGCTTTCATTTTTTCTAACTCTTTTGCTCTCCGCTCTTCCTCACTTCTCAATTTTAATTGGTCCTCATAGACTTGCGCCGATGTTAATGGCACAAGAGTAATGGTCCTTCCATCCTTAATGAAACTATATCGATTTTTGTACCCATCATGCATAGCCTTCCTATTGTATTGCCATGGTCGCTCTAATAAAATATGTCCCGCTTGCATTAGCACCACATCACACACTAACTCATCCCTATAACTCCCAATTGACAAATTAAGTAACATCCTTCGATTCACACTCATCTCGCCATTCTCATTCAACCATTGCAATTTATAAGGTCCTGGGTGTCTCAATAATGTTAAACCCAATTTTTCTACAAGAGATATGCTAGCTACATTAGTGCAACTACCACCATCAATTATAACACTACATACCGTATTGTTGACGTGGCATCGAGTGTGGAAAATGTTCTCCCATTACAACTCCAAGTCATCCGCTTTGACGTGGGTAGTGAGAGCTCGCCTTGTAACTAGTAGATCCTCAACTGGTCCTTCAACTTTTTCTTCTTTACTAACATCCTCCAATGCCGGCATGTCATCAAACTCGCCATCACTATCACTCACAATCTCTCCATTATCCCGCAACACCATCGTCCGTTTGTTTGGGCATTGAGAAGCAATATGCCCCGTCCCCAAACACCTAAAACATTTGATGTCTCGATTGCGCAACGGTTGTGCCTCCGATTTTGATATTGGTTTGCTAGCATTTTCCTCCTTGCCCTTTTGCCAATCATTTTTACCTCTAGGTGCAGCCCTATTTTTGTTGTTGTCATCCCACTTCGATTTCCATGTTGGATTAGGAGTCGAAGTACCTAACGGTTGCCTAGACGTCCCCTTCCTCTTCAATTGCCTCTTGACATTCATTGCCACATGTAACATATCCTTGATTTCCACATAGTGTTGCAACTCTACAATGTTTGCAATATCCCAATTTAACCTATTCAAGAACCGTGCCATGGTAGCTTCCCGATCTTCCTCCACATTAGCCTGAATCATAAGAATTTCTATCTCCTTGTGATAATCCTCTACACTTTTCAGTCCTTGGTACAAACTTTGCAATTTTTGATGGATTTCCCTATAATAGTGACTCAGAACAAACCTCCTCCTCATCAACACCTTAAATTCATCCCAAGTGCTAATTGGTCTTTCCCGACCCCTACGTCGTGATGTAAGTACTTGATCCCATGAAGATATCGCGTAATCCACAAATTCGAGCACCGCCAATTTTACCTTTTTCTCCTCCGAATAATTATAGCACTAAAAAATCATCTCAACCTTCCTTTCCTACTCTAAATATGCTTCCGGATTCTTCTCCCCTTAAATTGCGAAATAGTCATTTTAATACTCCCCAATTTTCCAACTACTTCATTTTCCAAGTTATTTCTACCCCGTCTTTCCATCCTATCACCCCTATGCCTCACTCGACCCATATCAATGTCATTTTCATCAAAATCATCTTCATCACTATGATACTCATCCTGCCTTCCTCTCCTAGATTCACACCTACCCGACCCCCTAGCATTAGACATCTCCACTTGTCCCCGGCTAAGATTAACAATTGTAGTACCCATTTGTACCATCCATTCCCCTTGCCTATCCACCTTCTCTCTAACATCACCAAGTACCCTTTCAAACCTCCTTATCATGTCCTCCGATGCATTGTTGTCATTACCGTTTCGGCTTGAATTAGAACCTTCTCTTTCTGACATCATATCACACAATTTTTTATGCCTCATGAAGATTTCACTCGAAAAACACTCACTATGGCTTTTTTTTCCTCTATTAAACTCACCACTCGATCTTTTACCACTCAAAGTCTCCCTCCAAGCACTTCAAAGAACCAAGTGAACTAAATCAATTGTTTTACTGAGAATTCAAACAAACCGCATATTAATCGAAGACCACGAGAGTCAAAGGACTTGAATAAGTGGAATAGATGAATGTTTTGACACGAATGTGAATAGACTCAAAAGAAGAATGAAAGAATCAAACCCAATTGAATATCCCAAAAATCAAACACAATGTAGGAATTGTTGTTGGTAGAAAAAAAACAAAATCAAACAATAATATTAATTTTTTTACATATATATATATATTTTTTTTTATTTTTTTTTTTTTGTTTTTGTGAACAGTACTTCGAGATGAACAATACCTTGATGAAAGGAGATGACCAACAACTCAATGAAATGATGAAAAGAAAAATAAGAATGAAGAAGAACTAAGAGAGAACAATTAAAATAGAAAAAGAAACTAAGAAAACAAAATTAACGACTCAACAAAAAAAGAAAAGATATAACCTTCAATTAATTTGGAGCCAAAGCTCTAATACCAACTGATGCGAACCCCGTAGCAATGTTGACTAGAAACCCACAACGAGATTGACGAACCCAAGAAAGCCAAATTAATCCAAGAGTTTAGGATTAATCCAAAAGAAAGTCGAACCAAAAAACCCAACAAGAACGACGATTAGAAGACCCCTTGATCACGCAATCCAAGAATTAAATCTGGTTGTTTGAACACCACAAGTTAACACTTGATAAGTTCAAAGTTGTTCAATGAAGAATGATGAAGAGAAGACAGTATACCTCACTTTAATTCAATATCAATAATGTCAAAGGTTTTTAACAATTGAATGGAAACTCTTATTTATACTAAACCTAAAAACTAGGTAAAAATTGTGCAAAAGTCGAGCATAATCCCCATATTATAGAAAAGAATCCAAAACTAACAAAATATGGAAAATTGCCAAAATTAGAAAATTCGCTACATTTTTGAACCATGCGGCCGCATGGTGTATTTTCATGCGATTGCATGGTTCAACCAAAAATCCATCTTGAGTTTAGGTATGCCTCCATGCGGTCGCATGGTGCGGTCGCACAACCTTATTTTCAATCACCGATTTCGTCGCTTGATAACAAATTGATCTAAGTTGATTCAACCCTCGACCCGAACATGAAAGTTGCTCCATTTTGAGTCCCGAACATGGTTCCATCAATGGTTTCTTGAACGAGCAATCCCATCACTTGTTTCACTTTCTTTGCCCTTGAACGCATCATTGGTCCGCCATCGACTATCAAGGGATCTCGTGTCGCACTCGCCTTCGTCGGGCTCGACTCTAAGATCATATCAAAAACTTTTTGGAATTTAAACTGTCTAATAGGGTCATGTCATGTGGTAAAGTGTAAACTAAAGTGTAGACCATAGTGTACATGTAGCAAGGTTCTTTCCAGTTGAACTTTGCTATTTGTACATTGATTTTTGACAAATTGTTTGACACTTGCATTGTTGTCAAGTGTCAATTGGATGGGAAAACTATTTGAAATTTAAACTGTCCAACAGGACAATGTCACGTGGCAATGTGTAAACTAAAGTGTACACCATACTGTACCGATTGAACTTTCCTATTTGTACACTGATTTTTGACACGTTGTTTGACTCTTGCATTGTTGTCAAGTGTCAATTGGATGGAAAACTGTTTGAAATTTAAACCATCCAACAGGGAAATGTCACGTGGCAAAGTGTAAATTGAAGTGTACACCATAGTGTACACATGGCTAGGTTCTTACCGATTAAACCCTGCTATTTGTACACTGATTTTTGACACGTTATTTGACACTTGTATTGTTGTCAAGTGTCAATTGGATTGGAAAACTGTTTGAAATTTAAATTGTTCAACAGGGTACCTGGCAATGTGTAAACTAAAGTGTACACCATAGTGTACATGTCGTGAGGTTCTTACTGATTGAACTATGCTATTTGTACACAAATTTTCGACATGTTGTTTGACACTTGCATTGTTGTCAAGTGTCAATTGGATGGGGAATTTTTTTGAAATTTAAACTGTCTAACACGGTACGTGGTAAAATGTAAACTAAAGTGTACACCATAGTGTACATATAACAATGTCCTTATCGATTGAACTTTGTTATTTGTGCACTAATTTTTGACACGTTGTTTGATATTTGCATTGTTGTCAAGTGTGAATTGGATGAAAAAACTGCTTGAAATTTAATTTGTGCAACAGGGTAATGTCATGTGGCAAAGTGTAAACTAAAGTGTACACCATAGTGTACATGTTGCAAGGCTCTTACTGATTGTACCTTGCTATTTGTACATAGATTTTTGACTCGTTTTTTGGCACTTGCATTTTTGTCAAGTGTCAATTGGATGGGGAAATCATTTGAAATTTAAACTGTCCAACACGATACGTGGCAAATTGTAAAGTAAAGAGTACACCATAATGTACATGTAGCAAGGTCCTTATCGATTGAACTTTACTATTTGTACACTGTTTTTTGACACATTGTTTGATACTTACATTGTTGTCGAGTGTCAATTGGATAGGAAAATGATTGGAAATTTAAACTGTCCAACAGGGTACGTAACAAAGTGGACACCATACTGTACATGTCTCAAGATTCTTACTGATTGAACTTTGCTTTTTGTACACAGATTTTCGACACGTTGTTTAACACTTGCATTGTTGTCAAGTGTTATTTACATGGGGAAATTGTTTGAAATTTAAACTGTCCAACACGGTACGTGATAAAGTGTAAACTAAAGTGTACACCATAGTGTACATGTAGCAAAGTCCTTATCGATTAAATTTTGCTATTTGCACACTGATTTTTGACACGTTGTTTGATGCTTATGTTATTGTCAAGCATCAATTGGATGGGAAAACTATTAGAAATTTAAAATGTCCAACAGAATACATAACAAAGTGTAAACTAAAGTGTACACCATAGTGTACATGTCGCAAGGTTCTTACTGATTGAACTTTGCTATTTGTAAACAGATTTTCGACACGTTGTTTAATATTTGCATTGTTGTCGAGCGTCATTTGGATGGGGAAATTGTTTGAAATCTAAACTGTCCAACTCGGTACGTGACAAAGTGTAAACAAAAGTGTACACCATAGTGTACATGTAGCAAGGTCCTTACCGATTAAACTTTACTATTTGCACTCTGATTTTTGACACGTTGTTCGACACTTGCGTTGTTGTCAAGTGTCAATTGGATGGGAAAATGGTTTGAAATTTAAATCATCCAATAGGGAAATGTCACATGGCAAAGTGTAAACAAAAGTGTGCACCGCAGTGTACGGGTAGTAAAGTTCTTACCGATCGAACCTTGCTATTTGTACACTGATTTTAGACACGTTATTTGACACTTGCATTGTTGTCAAGTGTCAATTGGATGGGAAAACTGTTTGAAATTTATATTGTCCTACATGTTACGTGGCAACGTGTAAACTAAAGTGTACACCACAGTGTATATGCCGCAAGGTTTTTACCGATTGAACTTTGCTATTTGTGCACAGATTTTCGACATGTTGTTTGACACTTGCATTGTTGTCCAGTATCAATTGGATGGGAAAATTGTTTGAAATTTAAACTGTCCAGCAAGGTACGTGGCAAAGTGTAAAGTAAAGTGTACACCATAGTGTACGTGTAGCAAGGTTCTTACCAATTGAACTTCGTTGTTTGTACGCTGATTTTTGACACGTTCTTTGACACTTGCATTGTTGTCAAGTGTCAATTGGACGGGAAAACAATTTTAAAATTTAAACTATCGGCCAGGGTAATGTCACATCGAAAGGTGTAAACTAAAGTGTGTATACCATAGTGTACATGTCGCAAGGTTCTCACCAATTGAAGTTTCCTATTTGTACATTGATTTTTGACACGTTATTTGACAATTGCATTGTTATCAAGTTTCAATTGGATGGAAAAACTATTTGAAATTAAAACTGTCCAACAGGGTAATGTCACCTGGCAAAGTGCAAATTAAAGTGTACATCATAGTGTACATGTCGCAAGGTTCTTACTGATTGAACTTTGTTATTTGTACACTGTTTTTCGACATGTTATTTGACACTTGCACTGTTGTCAAGTATCAATTAGATGGGGAAATTATTTGAAATTTAAACTGTGTAACAGGGTATGTGGCAAAGTGTAAACTAAAGTATACACCATAGTGTACACGTAGCAAGGTCCTTATCGATTGAACTTTACAATTTGTACGCTGATTTTTGACACGTTGTTTGTCACTTGCATTGTTGTCAAGTGTCAATTAGATGGGAAAATTATTTTAAATTTAAATTATTCAATATGGTAATGTCACGTGGCAAGGTGCAAACTAAAGTGTGTTCACCAAAGTGTACATGTCGCAAGGTCCTTACCGATTGAACTTTCCTCTTTGTACACTAATTTTTGACATGTTGTTTCACACTTTTATAGTTGTCAAGTGTCAATTGGATGGAAAAATTGTTTGAAATAAAAATGTCCAACAGGGTAATGTCACATGACAAAGTGTAAACTAAAGTGTACACCATTGTGTACATTTCAGAAAGTTCTTATCGATTGAACTTTGCTATTTGTACACTGATTTTTGACACATTGTTTGGCACTTTCATTGTTGTCAAGTGTGAATTGGATGGGAAAACTATTTGAAATTTTTACTGTCCAACAGGGTAATATCACATGGCAAAGTGGAAACTAAAGTGTACACCATAGTGTACATGTTACGAGGTTCTCACTGATTGAACTTTCCTATTTGTTCACTTATTTTTAACACGTTGTTTGACTCTTGCATTGTTTTCGAGTGTCAATTGGATAGGAAAATCGTTTGAAATTTAAACTGTCCAACAAGTTAATATCACGTGGAAAAGTGTAAACTAAAGTGTACACCATAGTGTACATGTAGCAACATTCTTATCGATTGAACTTTGCTATTTGTACATTGATTTTCGACACGTTGTTTGACACTTACATTATTGTCAAGTGTCAATTGGATGGGGAAATTGTTTGAAATTTAAACTATCTAACACGGTACGTGGCAAAGTGTAAACTAAAGTGTACACCATACTGTAAATGTGGCAAGGTTCTTACCGATTGAACTTTGCTATGTGTACACTGATTTTTTGCACGTTGTTTGTCATTTGCATTGTTGTCAAGTGTGAATTGGATGGGAAAAATATTTGAAATTTAAACTATCCAACAGGGTATTGTCTCATGGCAAAGTGTAAACTAAAGCGTACACCATAGTGTACATGTCTCACGGCTTTTATCGACTGAATTTTCCTATTAGTACACTGATTTTTAACTCGTTGTTTGACTCTTGCATTGTTGTCGAGTGTCAATTGGATGGGAAAACTGTTTGAAATTTAAACTGTCCAACAGGGCAATGTCACGTGGCGTTGTGTAAATTAAAGTGTACACCATATTGTACGTGTCGCAAGGTTCTTACCGATTGAACTTTCCTATTTGTACACTGATTTTTGACACGTTGTTTGACTCTTACATTGTTGCCAAGTGTTAAATGGATAAGAAAACTATTTGAAATTTAAACCGTTCAACAGGGTACACGTGGCGAAGTGTAAACAAAAGGGTATACCATAGCGTACACATGGCTAAGTTCTTACCGATTGAACCTTGCTATTTGCACACTGATTTTTGACACGTTATTTGACACTTGCATTGTTGTCAAGTGTCAATTGGATGGTAAAAATTTTTGAAATTTAAACTTTCTAACAGGGTAATGTCACGAGGCAAAGTATAAACTAAAGTGTATACCATAGTGTACGTGTAGCAAGGTTCTTACCAGTTGAACTTTGCTATTTGTGCACTGATTTTTAACACATTGTTTGACAATTGCATTGTTGTCAAGTGTCAATTGGATGGGAAAACTGTTCGAAATTTAAACTATCCACAGGGCAATGTCACATGGCAATATGTAAACTAAAGTGTACACCATGGCGTACGTGTCACAAGGTTCTTACCGATTGAACTTTCCTATTTGTGCAATGATTTTCGACACGTTGTTTGACTCTTGCATTGTTGTCAGGTGTTGATTGGATAAAAAACTGTTTGAAACTTAAACCGTCCAACAGGGTAACGTCAGGTGGCAAAGTGTAAACTAAAGGGTACACCATATTGTACACCTGGCTAGGTTCTTACCGATTGAACCTTTCTATTTGTACACTAATTTTTGACACATTATTTGACACTTGCATTGTTGTCAAGTGTCAATCGAATGGAAATTTTTTTTGAAATTTAAACTATCTAAGAGGGTATTGTCACGTGACAAAGTGTAAACTAAAGAGTACACCATAGTGTACATGTAGCAAGGTTCTTACCAGTTGAATTTTGGTATTTGTAAACTGATTTTTTACATGTTGTTTGACTCTTACATTGTTGTCAAGTATTAATTGGATGGAAAAATATTTGAAATATAAATCGTCCAACAGGGTAATGTCACGTGGCAAAGTGTAAATTGAATTGTACACATAGCTAGGTTCTTACCGATTTAAACTTGCTATTTGTACACTGATTTTTGACACGTTATTTGACACTTGCATTGTTGTCAAGTGTCAATTGGATTGGAAAGCTATTTGAAATTTAAACTGTCCAACATGGTATGTGGCAAAGTGTAAAGTAAAGTGTACACCATAGTGTACATGTCGCGAGGTTCTTATTGATTGAACTATGCTATTTGTACACATATTTTCGACATATTGTTTGACACTTGCATTGTTGTCAAGTGTCAGCTGGATGGGGAAATTTTTTGAAATTTAAACTGTCAAGTGTCAGTTGGATGGGGAAATTTTTTGAAATTTAAACTGTCTAACACAGTACGTGGTAAAATGTAAACTAAAGTGTACACCATAGTGTACATATAACAAGGTCCTTATCGATTGAACTTTGCTATCTGTACACTAATTTTTGACACGTTGTTTGACATTTGCATTGTTGTCAAGTGCGAATTGGATGGGAAAACTGCTTGAAATTTAAACTGTGCAACAGGGTAATGTCACGTGGCAAAGTGTAAGCTAAAGTATACACCATAGTGTACATGTTGCAAGGTTCTTACCGATTGTACCTTGCGATTTGTACACAGATTTTCTACTCGTTGTTTGGCACTTGTATTGTTGTCAAGTGTCAATTGGATGGGGAAATCATTTGAAATTTAAACTATCCAACACGGTATGTGGCGAATTGTAAACTAAAG
>NW_019259690.1:0-1057 GCF_002742605.1 Olea europaea var. sylvestris
ATTAGACTAGCAATTCACCAAAAATGAAAAAACCCGAAGTTATCCTGAAATCAAAAACCACTTTTCATTGGTTCGAGTCCAATCGAATTAGACTATCAATTTGTAAAAAATGAACAAACCTCAAAAACCACTTTTCATTGGCTCGATTACAATCTAATTAGACTAGCAATTCGCCAAACATGAGCAAACCCGAAGTTTTCATAAAATCAATAACCACTTTTCATTGGCTCGATTCTAATCGAATTAGACTAGAACTTCGCTAAAAACGAACAAACCCGGAGTTTTCATGAAATCAAAAACCACTTTTCATTGGCTCGATTCCAATCGAATTAGACTAGTAATTCGCCAAAAATGAACAAACCCGGAGTTATCGTGAAATCAATAACCACTTTTCATTAGCTCTGTTCCAAACGAATTAGACTTGCAATTCGCCAAAAACAAACAAGCCCCGAGTAATCTTGAAATGAAAAACCACTTTTCATTGGCTCGATTCCAATCGAGTTAGACTAGGAATTCACCAAAAATGAACAATCCTGGAGTTATCATGAAGTCAAAAACCACTTTTCATTGGGTTGACTCCATTCGAATTAGACTAGCAATTTGCCAAAAATGAACAAACCCAAAGTTATCATGGAATCAAAAGCCACTTTTAATTGGCTCGGTTCCAATCGAATTAGACAAGTAACTCATCAAAAACGAACAAACCCGTAGTTATCATGAAATTAAAAATCACTTTTCATTGGCTCGAGTCCAATTGAATAAGACTAGTAATTCGTAAAAAATGAACAAACCTCCAAAAACCACTTTTCATTTGCTCAATTCCAATCAAATTAGACTCTCATTTCACCGAAAATGAACAGCCCTGAAGTTATCATGAATTCGAAAGCCACTATTCATTGGCTCGATTCAAATCGAATTAGACTAGCAATTCGCTAAAAACAAACAAACCCGAAGTTCCCGTGAAATGAAAAACTACTTTTCATTGTTTCGTTTCCAATCGAATTAGACTAGAACTTCGCCAAAATCGAACAAACCCGGAGTTTTCATGAAATCAAAA
>NW_019259691.1:0-1057 GCF_002742605.1 Olea europaea var. sylvestris
GCTCCGGGGGTAATTTCTTTATTTCTCGTGACTGTGTCGGAATTGACTAAAATTTGACGGGTTTATCGGAAACAAAAACTGCGACGGGGGCAATTTCGTCATTTTTCGCTACGGTGTCGGAATGGGCTAAAATTTGATAGGTTGATCGGAAACAAAAATCGTGCCGAGGGCAATTTTATCATTTTTCGCGACTGTGTCGGAATGGGCTAAAATTTGACAGGTTGATCGGAAACAAAAATCGCGCCGGGGGCAATTTCGTCATTTTCGCGACGGTGTCGAAATGGGCTAAAATGTGACAGGTTGATCGGAAACAAAAACCGTCCCGAGGCAATTTTATCATTTTTCGCGACTGTATCGGAATGGGCTCAAATTTAACTGGTTGATCGGGAACAAAAATCGCGCCGGGGGTAATTTCGTCGTTTTTCGCGACTGTGTCGGAATGAGCCAAAATTTGACAGGTTGATCGGAAACAAAAACCGTCCCGAGGCAATTTTATCATTTTTCGCGACTGTATCGGAATGGGCTCAAATTTAACTGGTTGATCGGGAACAAAAATCGCGCCGGGGGTAATTTCGTCGTTTTTCGCGACTGTGTCGGAATGAGCCAAAATTTGACAGGTTGATCGGAAACAAAAACCGTCCCGAGGCAATTTTATCATTTTTCGCGACTGTATCGGAATGGGCTCAAATTTAACTGGTTGATCGGGAACAAAAATCGCGCCGGGGGCAATTTCGTCATTTTTCAATACTGTGTCTGAATGGGCTCAAATTCAATAGGTTGATCGGGAACAAAAATCGAGCCAGGTGAATTTCGTCATTTTTCGCAACTGTGTCGAAATTGGCTCAAATGTGACAGGTTGATCGGAAACAAAAATCGCGCGGGGGGTAATTTCGTTATTTTTCGCGACTGTGTCGGAATGGGCTCAAATTTAACAGGTTGATCGGGAACAAAAATCACGCCGGATGAATTTCGTAATTTTTCGTAACTGTGTCGGAATTGGCTAAAATTTGACAGGTTGATCGGAAACAAAATTCGCGCCGTGGGCAATTTCGTCATT
>NW_019259692.1:0-1057 GCF_002742605.1 Olea europaea var. sylvestris
AACTTCAGGTTTGTTTGTTTTCGCCTGATTGCTAGTCTAATTTGATTGGAATTCATCCAATGAAAAGTGGTTTTAGATTTCTTGATAACTTTAGGTTTGTTCATTTTTGGGGAAATACTAGGCTAATTCGATTGGAATTAAGCCAATCAAAAGTGGTTTTTGATTTCATAGTAACTTCGGGTTTGATCATTTTCGCCGAATTGCCAGTCCAATTCGACTGGAATCGAGTCAATGAAAAGTGGTTTTTGATTTCATGATAACTTCGGGTTTGTCCGTTTTCGGCTAATTGCTAGTCCAATTCGATTGGAATCGAACCAATGAAAAGTGGTTTTTGCTTTCATGATAACTTCGGGTTTGATCATTTTCGATAAATTGCTAGTCTAATTCGATTGGAATCAAGCCAATGAAAGTGGCTTTCGATTTCAAGATAACTTTGGGTTTGATCGTTTTCAAAAAATTACTGGTCTAATTCTGTTGGAATCGAGCCAATGTAAAGTGGTTTTCAATTTCATGATAACTTCGGGTTTGATCATTTTCGGCAAATTGTTAGTCCAATACGATTGGAATCGAGCCAATGAAAATTTGTTTTTGATTTCATGATAACTTCGAGTATGTTCCTTTTTGGAGAAATGCTATTCTAATTCGATTGGAATCGAGCCAATGAAAATTGGTTTTTGATTACCTGACAACTTCGGATTTGTTCTTTTTCGTGAATTGCTAGTCTAACTCGATCGGAATCCAGCCAATGAAAAGTGGTTATTGATTTCATGAAAACTTCGGGTTTTATCGTTTTCAGTGAATTGCTAGTCTAATTCGATTGGAATCGAGCCAATGAAAAGTTGTTTTGATTTCATGATAACTTCGGGTTTGATCACTTTCGGCAAATTGCTTGTCCTATTCGATTGGAATCGAGCCAATGAAAAGTGGTCTTTGATTTCATGATAACTTCGGGTTTGATCATTTTCGGCGAATTCTAGTCTAATTCGATTGGAATAAAGCCAACGAAAAGTGGCTTTCGATTCATGATAACTTCGGGTTTTATTGTTTTCGAAAAATT
>NW_019259693.1:0-1057 GCF_002742605.1 Olea europaea var. sylvestris
TCTTTGTGACTTTGATACCTAAAATGATATTCACTTGACCAAGATCCTTTATTTTAAATGTGGAAGATAGAAATTCCTTTGTTTCTTCTATACTATCCATGTGATTACTCATAATCAACATATAAACATATAAATGTCACATAATCATCATATACTTTAGAATATAAACATCTATCTACGCTATTATGTTTAAATCCGAATGATGTTATAGCTAAGTCAAACTTCTCATGCCATTTCTTAGGTGCCTGCTTCAAACCATATAAAGATTTTACTAACTTGCATACCTTATGTTCATTTTCAGGTAAAACGAACCCTTCGGGTTGCTCCATATAGACCTCCTCATCGAGATCCTCATTTAAGAATGTCGTCTTGACATCTATTTGATGAACATGCAAGTCATATATTAAAATCAATACGAATAATATCCTAATCGATGTTATTCTAGCTATCGGTGTATAAATGTCAAAATAGTTTATTCCTTCCTTTTGTCGATATCCTTTAGCTATTAATCTAGTCTTGAAAGTATTTAGAGAGCCATCAACATTATATTTCCTCCTAAATACCCATTTACATCCAATAGATTTATATCCCGGTGGTAGATCGACAAGTTCACAAGTTTTATTAAACATTATAAAATTTTCCTTCAATTTATTATCTGATAATAACAAATCTTCAATGAACTCTATATCACTTGATTCGATAATCACATTGGTCTCCAAGCTTAGCAATCTATAAGATTTCCTATTATTAGCATATCCAACAAAAGCACATTTAATGCCTCTTGGACCTAATTTGGTCCTATTAGGATTTGTGTTCTTGCAATAAGAAAGACACCCCCACACTTTGAAGTATACAGTGTTCGATTTTCTTCCTTTCCACAATTCAAAAGAAGAAACCTTTGTATGTTTAGAAGAAATCCTATTAAGTATCATACATGTATTTAATAAAATTTCACCCCATAAATTAAACGAAAACTTATCATATATAAGCATGACTAAGGTTTTATTCTTCCTTTCAACCAAACCGTTTTGTTCGGGTATCCTAGGTGTAGAATATT
>NW_019259694.1:0-1057 GCF_002742605.1 Olea europaea var. sylvestris
GGGCAAAAGCTAAGGGCTTAAAGGGAATTGCATGATATGAAAGTTTAAATATTTGCATGTTTTCTTTAAGCAAAGAGAAAGTATGATGTATGTGAAAATGCAACAGATATGGCTCGTAGAACGGCTAGGGTATATAGAGAAGCATTGAACTGTAGAATTGCTATTCATTCCTATGAAAACTATGTAACTGATCCGACCTGACCGTTTAGCGAACATGTGTATGACATCTATGAGAGATGCATGACGACGGTTAATGCTGGAATGGAGATCACGCATATCGAGGCCATAAATAACCTCACACACTCCCTCCCACCTCAATGGGAAGATATGGGAGTCACGATTAGAGATGAAATGTTAGAAGACAACCCAAACCTGTTTGAGTTTGAGAGGTATTGCCATGCTCTAATTGATTTGTAGGATGATGTAATCCATGAGGAGCCTGAGGAGGAACCTTTGGTTGAGGAAGAAGATCCCGAAGAAGAACCGAAGGATGATTTAGAGAATGATCCTAAGCCTAAGCCACACGTTGAGATGGACATAGAGTTCGGACCTGAGGCGAAAGACTCCTCCGAAGATGAAGTTCCACCAAAGAAGATCTATAGAACTTACAGGGATTAGATTTAAATCCTTGTAATAGCTTCCCTTATGTCAAGAAATAAAATACTATCTTCTTTGCTTTAGTATTCGAAGAATGAAACTAATAAGAACCATATGTTTTGTCTAAAGAAAATGGCCCGCGCAAACCAAAACTTGATAAGAGACCTCCTCTGAGCGATTCAAGACCTAGGCAGGCAAAACCCGAACCAAGCTCAACCCCTACCACTAGCTCATAATGTTCCAAACCGTGCTTCAGTGGTCAAGCAATTTTGAAGGCACAAGCCCCCTACGTTCAATGGAGCAGCTGATCCACTTGCAGCTGAGGAGTGGCTTCACAAGTTGGAGCGTATATTCTGATTGATAGGGTGGACGGACGATCAGAAAGTCCAGTGTGCTGAGTTCATGTTCTCCGGTGATGCAAGTCACTGGTGGGACTCAATGTCAAGGACAAGGACCCTTG
>NW_019259695.1:0-1057 GCF_002742605.1 Olea europaea var. sylvestris
ATTGCCCCCGGCGCGGCTTTTGTTCCCGATCAACCTGTCAAATTTTAGCCAATTCCGACACAGTCGCGAAAAATTACGAAATTTACCCCGGCGCGATTTTTGTTCCCGATCAACCTGTCAATATTTTAGCCAATACCGACATAGTCGCAAAAAATGACGAAATTGCCCCCGGCGCGATTTTTGTTCACGATGAACCCGTCAAATTTTAGACAATTCCGACGCTATCGCGAAAAATGACGAAATTGCCCCAGGCCCGTTTTTTGTTTCAGATCAACATGTCAAATTTTGTCCAATTCCGACTCAGTCGCGAAAAATGACGAAATTGTCCCCGGCGCGGTTTTTCTTCCCGATCAACCTTTCCAATTGTGGCCAATTCCGACCCAGTCCCGAAAAATGACGAAATTGCCCCGGGCGCGATTTTTGTTTCCGATCATCCTGTCAAATTTGAGCCCATTCCGGCACAGTCGAGAAAAATGACGGAATTGCCCCCGACGCGATTTTTGATCTCGATCAACCTGTCAAATTGTGGCCAATTCCGACCCAGTCCCGAAAAATGACGAAATTGCCCCGGGCGCGATTTTTGTTTCCGATCATCCTGTCAAATTTGAGCCCATTCCGGCACAGTCGAGAAAAATGACGGAATTGCCCCCGACGCGATTTTTGTTCCCGATCAACCTTTCAAATTTTAACAAATTCCGACATAGTCGCAAAAAATGACGAAATTGCCCCCGGCGCGGTTTTTTTTCCCGATCAACCTGTCAAATTTTAGCCAAATCCGACACAGTCGCGAAAAATGACGAAATTGCCCCCGGCGCGATTTTTATTCCCGATCAACCTTTCAAATTGTGGCCAATTCCGACACAGTCGCGAAAAATGACGAAATTGCCCCCGGTGCGATTTTTGTTTCCGATCAACCTGTCAAATTTCAGCAAATTCCGACATAGTCGCGAAAAATGACGAAATTGCCCCCGGCACTGTTTTTGTACCAGATCAACCAGTCAAATTGTAGCCAATTCCGACACAGTCGCGAAAAAGGACGAAATTGCCCCCGGCGCGG
>NW_019259696.1:0-1056 GCF_002742605.1 Olea europaea var. sylvestris
AACCAATCAAATTTTAGTCCATTCCGACACAGTCGCGAAAAATGACGAAATTGACCCCGGCGCGATTTTTATTTCCGATCAACTTGTCAAATTTAAGCCGATTCCGACATAGTCGCGAAAAATGACGAAATTGCCCCGGCACGTTTATTGTTGCCGATCTACCTGTCAAATTTTTGCCCATTCCGACACAGTCGAGAAAAATGACGAAATTGCCCCTGCCGCGATTTTCATTTCCGATCAACCTACCAAATTTAAGCCCACTTCGACACAGTCTCGTAAAATGATGAAATTTACCCCTGCGCGATTTTTTTTCCGATCAACCAGTCAAATTTTAGCCCATTTCGACACAGTCGCGAAAAATGACGAAATTGCCCCCGGCGCGATTTTTATTTCCGATCAACCAGTTAAATTTTAGCCAATTTCGACACAGTCGGGAAAAATGACGAAATTGCCCCCGGCGCGATTTTTATTTCCGATCAACCTGCCAAATTTAAGCGCATTCCGACACAGTAGTGTAAAATGACGAAATTGCCCCCGGCGCGATTTTTATTTCCGAAAAACGGGTCAAATTTTAGCCCATTCCGACACAGTCGCGAAAAATGACGAAATTGACCCCGGCGCGATTTTTATTTTCGATCAACCTCCCAAATTTAAGCCCATTCCGACACGGTCGCGAAAAATGACGAAATTGCCCCCGGCGCGATTTTTATTTCCGATCAAACTGCCAAATTTAAGCCCATTCCGACACAGTCGCGTAAAATAACGAATTTGCCACCGGCGCGATTTTTATTTCCGATCAACCATCTAAATTGAAGCCCATTCCGATACAGTCGCGTAAAATGACGAAATTGCCCCAGCGTGATTTTTATTTCCGATCAACCTGCCAAATTTAGGCCCATTCCGACACAGTCGCGTAAAATGACTAAATTGCCCCCTGTGCGATTTTTATTTTCGATCAACCTGTCAAATTTTAGTCCATTCCAACACAGTCACGAAAAATGACGAAATTTACCCCGGCGCGATTTTTATTTCCGATCAACCTGCCAAATTTAAGCC
>NW_019259697.1:0-1056 GCF_002742605.1 Olea europaea var. sylvestris
TTTTGCACACGGTGTCCGTTTTCGGCCCATAAGTACTTTTTGGAAATGTAGCGACCGTTATGGATTGAACTCACGAATTCATCATGACGTACGAGGTATTTTGACAATTTTTCAAATGATTGAGCACTTGCATACTTGGAACGCTTGGAGAGTCGAAGTACGAAGAATTGATCGTAACTTTTGCACACGGTGTCCGTTTTCGGCCCATAAGTACTTTTTAGAAATGTAGCGACCGTTTTGGATTGAACTCACGAATTCTTCGTGACGTACGAGGTATTTCGACAATTTTTCGAAAGATTGAGCACTTACATACTTGGAACGCTTGGAGAGTCGACGTACGAAGAATTGAGCGTAACTTTTGCACATGGTGTCCGTTTTCGGCCCATAAGTACTTTTTAGAAATGTAGCGACCGTTTTGGATTGAACTCACGAATTCTTCGTGACGTACGAGGTATTTCGACAATTTTTCGAAAGATTGAGCACTTGCATACTTGGAACGCTTGTAGAGTCGGCGTGCGAAGAATTGATCGTAACTTTTGCACACGGTGTCCGTTTTCGGCCCATAAGTACTTTTTGGAAATGTAGCGATCGTTTTGGATTGAACTCACGAATTCATCGTGACGTACGAGGGATTTCGATAATTTTTCGAAAGATTGAGCACTGCATACTTGGAACGCTTGGAGAGTCGGCGTACGACGAATTGAGCGTAGCTTTTGCACACCGTGTTCGTTTTCGGCCCATAAGTACTTTTTGGAAATGTAGCGACCGTTTTGGATTGAACTCACGAATTCATCGTGACGTACGAGGTATTTCGATAATTTTTCGAAAGATTGAGCACTGCATACTTGGAACGCTTGGAGAGTCGACGTACGACGAATTGAGCGTAGCTTTTGCACACCGTGTTCGTTTTCGGCCCATAAGTACTTTTTGGAAATGTAGCGACCGTTTCGGATTGAACTCACAAATTCATCGAGACGTACGAGGTATTTCGATAATTTTTCGAAAGATTGAGCACTTGCATAGTTGGAACGCTTGGAGAGTCGACGTACGACGAAT
>NW_019259698.1:0-1056 GCF_002742605.1 Olea europaea var. sylvestris
GAGAGACCAGCTTTCTTTGCACATGCATTTCGAAGAATTGCCCCTCCTAAAGAAAGTCTCTTATCGGCCACATCTCCTGTTGAAAGTCTAGAATTCTTCTTCCCACTGTTTGATGGACTCGGTTTTGATCCAAAAAGTGCTTCCATCTCTGCTGTAAACTGTCCTTGAAGCTTCTTCTGGTCCTAATATGCACATTCATGATTATAACATTTAGTTGCAGTAACTCAAAACTAAATCCAACATCAATATTTGTTCAAATAGTAAGGATATCCTCTGCCTTTGACGTTCTTGCTCTTTCTGCTACTTTAAGACATGGTACTTTTCGAGTATAGAGACAAGACCAACCTGGATGGTAAGAAACCAAGAATCAGCCATAATAGATAAGATGGTTCATGAAAGTATCAGAGCAAGGTTCCAAATTCAATTCTTGTCCTTACCCACTTATACTACACCTTTTGATGAAAAATTCATCTACCTTGCACATGAGAGGCGTCTTGAATACTAAAATTAAATTAATAAACACATTCCTCTTTAACAACTGAAACTTTTAGAAGAAGTGATTCAATATACATAGGTTGCCTAAAGAAAAGACAAATATGAGATCTGTTGAAGGATATATTTCCCACATTTAATAAAATTTAATATAAACCTACATAAGGGTTTTGATTATTTATCTTAACAATGCTAATATTTTAAGATTGAACCTCAAATCTTAACACCTTTTTCGTACAAATAAAAATTTGATTTTAATCTCAAGTCAAAATTAACAATTAATTTTAACTATACATTTCATTGAGCCTACAACTTTTCAACCACATATTTCATCAACTTTTATCGATATTACTAAAAATCTGATTTTAATCTATACCAAAAGAGCTTCATATCGTATCAGAGCCAATTAAGTTCCAACAAACAATTCAATTTGATTAAGATCCAAACAAGTACTTGAATTTCAAGATTAGGTTCCTCAAAAGAGCTATCATCTGACAAGACATGGCGAGGAATAAAATTTCATATCGAACAAACATACAAATATAAACCAACATATAAGGGCTT
>NW_019259699.1:0-1056 GCF_002742605.1 Olea europaea var. sylvestris
TTTTTGGTAAATTGCTATCTAATTCGATTTCAATCGAGCCGATGAAAAGTGGTTTTTGATTTCATTGTAACTTCGGGTTTGTTCATTTATGACGAATCGCTAGTCTAATTCGATTGAAATAGAGCCAATGAAAAATGATTCTTGATTTCCTGATAACTTTAGGTTTGTTCGGTGTTGGGGAATTGCTAGTGTAACTTGATTGGAATCGAGCCAATGAATAGTGGTTTTTGATTTCATGATAACTTCGGGTTTGTTCGTTTTTGGCGAATTGCTTGTCCGACTTTATTGGAATCGAGCAAATGAAAAGTGGTTTTTGATTTCATGATAACTTCCGGTTTGTTCGTTTTTGGCAAACTGACAGTCTAATTCGATTGGAATCGAGCCAATGAAATGTTTATTTCAGTTTCATGATAACTTCATGTTTGTTCATTTTTGGCGAATGGCTAGTCAAATTCTATTATAATCGAGCCAATGAAAAGTGGTTTTTGATTTCATAATAACTCCGCGTTTGTTTATTTTTGGCGAATTGCTAGTCTACTTCTCTTGGAATCGAGCTAATTAATAGTAGTTTTTGATTTCATGATCACTTCAGGTTTGTTCGTTTTTCACGAATTGCTAGTCTAATTCAATTGGAATCGAGCCAGTGGAAAGTGGTTTTTGATTTCATGATAACTTCGGGCTTGTTCATTTTAGGCGAATTCCTAGTCTAATTCGATTGGTATCGAGCCAATGAAATGTAGTTTTTGATTTCATTATAATTTCGGGTTTGTTCATTTTTGACGAATTGCTAGTCTAATTCGATTAGAATCGAGCTAATGAAAAGTGATTTTTGATTTCATGATACCTTTGGGTTTGTTCATTTTTGTGAATTGCTAGTCTAATTCGATTGGAATCGAGCCAACGAAAAGTGGTTTTTGATTACAAGATAACTTTTGGTTTGTTCGTATTTGGCGAATTTCTAATCCAATTCCATTGGAATCGATCAAACAAAAAGTTATTTTGGATTTCATGATAACTTCGAGTTTGTTTCTTTTCGACGAATTGCTAGTCTAATTC
>NW_019259700.1:0-17439 GCF_002742605.1 Olea europaea var. sylvestris
CGACTGCCAGCAAGACGTGTGATAACATCACTCTTATCCTTTGCATTACTGGACTATGCCCAGGAGGCAAGAATTAAACCATTATTCTTTGCTTTTTAAGTGGACAAGAATAATTTATGATTTAGATTTGAGGGACAGAATAAACAAATCAAATCCGTTCGAATCAGAATCAAATAAAATCGAGCAATTCGATTCGTTTTGATTCAGTTCGGTTCGATTCGAATATTTAAAAAAAAATAATGGTTATAATTTTAGAACTAAGAACTATGTGGTCCGATTCCTCAAATGTTCTTCTCTCTCTCGTTTTAATAAAAAATGGAACTAAAACCAAATTAGAATCGAATGTTTCGGTTCCGATCTGGTTTGATTATAAAAAAATTATTGATTCATAATTCGATTACGTTTTCTTAGAATCAAAACCAAATGTTCATCCTTAGTTTAGACACGAGAAATCAGACGAAACTTCTGGGGACTTAATTTATAGGCCTTTCTACAATGATCTTGTGGGTCAGTGCTCTCACCAACAATTTGAATTTAGTTGTCAATTAATTAATGTGATATTTTAAATACGTTCAAATTTTTAAATATTTAGTTATTTAAAAATATTTAATAGATAGTTAGACGATTGCTGGACAACTGTGAAATTGAATAACATTATTCATATAATTATGGTTTTATAAAACGTAAGGTGTGGAGTCAAATTCGAGCCTTACGAGTGCAGGTTAAATAAAAGGTTTTTCTATTTTTAATATTATTTTAGACAAATAAATAAAAGTACTCATACCTTGGAAATTTATAGAAATTTCATAAATATAATAAAAAAATTAATTTTTACATATAAATATTTTAAATCAATAATATTTTGTTTGTGAGTCCAGAAAGTTATATTATTGAACTAGACTTAGGTTGTATTTTTTTATAATTTTTTTTTTAAACTTTTACAGTTGAATATTTTTCTGGGTTAAATTTCAAAATAAGAAAACACTACTTGCGGAACAAAGATTGAATATTATAGGTTGAATTATGTGTAAAACTATTTAGAAGTTACTGAAAGTATTGAAAACTCTGATATTATAATTTAATCAGCTTATGTCATTTTTCAATTTATCACAATTGTTTTCTTATTGGGCTAAGTTGAGCCTTCGACGTTGTCTATAGTGATGTCTCCTATACTCATTATGTCAGCTAAATGAAGTTTTTGCGGATAAGTTGCACAAAATTTTGCATTTTGGGATTCCTAGTTGTCACTCGATTAAAAGGAAAAACCGTATCCCTTTTTTCAAATCATATTTTTGGGAATGATTTTCAAATTTGGTTGTCGTTGTGATCGTTTTCATTATTTGATAAAAAAGGACGGTCGTCCTCCTTAACTAAGATGTTGCAATGTATCTCGTAAGAGTCGAGTTGTCAAATTGTTACTTTCCTATGTCACTGTGTTGTTGAAAATCATTTTGGAGAAAGCAGCCAAACACACGACATAATTATGGTCTGAATACAGCACATAGAACAACATCCTTTCATACATATGGTCTGAGAGCAATGCTGTAAGTATAGATTTTTCCTACAGAATTGATGCAGAAAGACAGTTGTCTTCTTGTAATTGACTGTTCTCAAAAATAGATTTGGGCAACAGCAAATCACAAAAAAACAACTATTTTTCTGTACCAATTCTGTTAAAAAAATCTGTACTTCCAAATTAATTCATGGCCCGAATGCTTGTTATTAGATGTTCTATTTCGTAAGAAATTGAATTTCCAATGTAACAATTTTAATTCACAACAAACAAAAACTTTTACAAAAAGAAAGATCATTTTTTTATAGAGCGTTTAAAGTAAGTGCCGACCAGTGTCGACCCTTACGATAGGCGGGGTAGGCCGATCGCTTAAAGCCTCACTTCAGTGAGGACCCCAAAAGAATTATTATTTTTTATTTTACATGCATATATATATATATATATAAAGCGTTTAAAGTAAGTGCCGATCAGTGTCGACCCTTACTATAGGTGGGGTAGGCCGATCGCTTAAGGCCTCACTTCAGTGAGGACCCCAAAAGAATTATTATATATATGTGTGTGTGTGTGTGTGTGTGTGTGTGTGTGTGCGCGCGCGCGTGCGCGCGCACATATATACATATGCGCGCTCGCGCGCACACGTACACACATATATGGTCCCATATTCGACAATTGAAAAGTTTGGATACTAAATTACAAACTTTTGAAACTTGCTCCGAATCAACTAAAATGATTTTAGAATGAATTGGACTTAATTACAAATTTTAAATATGGAGGACTAAAATCACATGAGAAGGGGAGTTCAATTAGAAAAGTGATTTATTTCCCTTCTTTTTTTTTTCCCCCAAACTCTTTGACGGAATTAAATTTGAAGAAGGATTTTGTCTAAACCTTTTTCTACAAATACGTACTATAGTCTAACAATCAAGGAAGGCTTGGGAAATTTCATTATACACATATATTCAAGTTGAGGTTTGCGGAGATTTATTATACACATATATTCAAACCATGGCTATAGGGATTCATTGTACACATATTAATTATTATACGAGCCCAAATGGAGGGGGAAAAAAGGAAAAGAAATCAATCAATAAACTAGTGTTTCATGATTTTGCAAGAAAAATGTGAAATCTTGGCGCAAGATCTCATCTTTTTTCAGTTTTCCTTTAAACTTGCTGATGTATTTTAATTACGTCTTATTTTATCAATTTTCCTTTAAACTTGCTAATGCATTTTAATTATGTCTTATTTTGTTCTTCTCCCATGATGTAACTATAACCTAGTTTGAACCTTAATTTTGATTAAAAAGTTTGAAATCTCAAATTGATCTTATGAATTATTTTACTTCTATTCTTCTTGTTTGAGTTAATTGGCCATTAATTCATTGATTTTGTGAGCGATAGTTACGTCAAGAGGTGGATTATATGTTTAGGCCACGTAATAAAAACGAGGTTTAGTATAAAAGTGCAGAGATACCTTTTCTAGTTAATGCGGCTGTTACATGAATCTTTAGAGATCTAATGCATTTAACTAAGGTGTACTTGGAATTACATGAAGATATGAAATTGCCTTAATTAAATAGAATCAATTTGAACTCGAGAGAGGTAAATTGAAGAATTCGGCCAAATAAACATAATCAATTGTATAGAATTTGATAATTGAGATATAGAGAATAGCTACGGTGAACTCATAAATTCTAACACTTAAAGCATTATATAAAATATTCAATTTTATTATTTTAGTGCATTTACAAAAAATTACAAAAAAAAAAAAAAAAAAAACTAGTTCTATTTATTTTTAATCAAATTAAAGTTAGGAATAATGGTAGTCCTCGTGGGAATAATATTCGGATTCATAGTTCCACCATAATATTTGTTACGATCTATACACTTGAAGGATATAAAATCGATAATAAGTTCAATCTTGAACTGTTTGATCCTGAAATGGAATGTACCTTCAGACAAATATTCAATAAGCACAAACAAAAATAGGAACATTAGATGGCAGGAGGACAAAATATTTCGATACTACTAGTTGGACAAGAAGTCGCTAGAGCAATGGCATCACAAATTTAACAGCGCGAACAAGTTGAGTAGATGAAAGAGACTTGCTAGTTTCAATGTTTTTTATGCCTATAGTAGCACCTAAACGTTCCGACATTGTATATCCAGATTTTGGTAGAATAACTTCGAGATAATGACTTATTAAATCAACTTGATCAGCAACATCCTCTAGTTCTACGGGTTATCTCGTGAAAACCCTGCCACTCATATCTCAATATTTTTTCAAAATTGCCAAAACTTTTGTATACATTGAGAGGTGCAACTTTGAAATGATTGGATTCTGAGCCACATGGTATCACAACTTGGGAGAATTTTACAAGAAATTTTGGTAATAGATTCTTCCCACCTACAAAAGTAACAAAAATTGGATTGAAAATTCAAACATTCCAGCATCGTGATGGGAAAAGTTAACATAAAGAGTGAAAATATTCATGGAGTTGATGAGGAAATGTCTAAATTATGGGATAAGCAAAGGTGATTAGTAGAGTATTTCTACACCAAACTATACCAATGGCCAAATCTTAGGTGGATTCATCAGCAAACAAGTTGATAATTGGTAAATTAGTTCAACAATGTCTGTTCTAGTAAATTGCAATTACACATTCCACATTTTCATCAGAGCAAGTAGTCCCGAAGAAAATAGCTGGAATTCATGAGTTGGACAACATGGCAACCACCAAGCGCATATAGTTGCTTTGGTAAAACAAGTGAAGCTATTGATAAAGTCTCAAACATACGAAGAAAATGCAGCGATGGTTCAGTTTTATAGTTGAGAATTGTGAAGCCAATCATGCTATAGAAAATTGCTTGTTGCTGGCTCCTTCATAGGAACGAATAAATTATATTTAGAATGGTTCCTACAATTTCAACCTCCACGGACAAACATACAATCCATAATGAAGGCAACATTCAAACTTCAGATAGTCTGATAATCAATAACAAGGAATAGTTCAAATCATCCCCAACTAGAGATAAAACTAAGTGTTGCGAATATGTTTCAGCAATATATGTAGAAAGTTGACAAAGTATTTTAGCAAATTGATAAAAAAAATTCAAAATCAACAAGTATCAATCAAAATTTTGGAAACATAGGTTGGAAAAATAGCTCAAAAACTCTCAAAACTTACACCAGGATCATTGCCTGGTAATATAAAGATAAATTTTAAAGAGCAAGTGATGGTAATGAGAGTAGTAAAAAAATCCACCAAAGGCACCTATAAAAGTTCGTGCATGTGTACTACACATCCATTCTCTCAAAGATTTTGAAAGAATTCGAAGGAGGAAAATATTAATGGTATAACTTCAAAGAGTGAAGTACAATAACTAGAGATTACTGTAAAAAGGCCAAAACGGAAAAAATTAGCAGGAAGAAGTTGATGAACTCAAAATGGAACCAAAATTTGTACTAGTCTCAATTGAGAAAGAAGAAAGTACAGAAACATCTACTGCTACGACACCAATTACAATCAAAGCTTATGTGCATTCTATTTCCTTTTCACAAAGGCTTAAGAACGCTCAAGATATAAAATTTGAAAAGATTTTGGATGTTGTCAAGGAGCTCCACATTAATATCCCTTTTTTGACATGATATTAAAAATTTCAAACTATTTAAAATTTTTGAAGGATATGTTAACCTAAAGAAGGAAGCTTTCAAAGTTTGAAGTTGTGGCGTTAATAGAGGAAAGTAGTGCAAGACTGCAAATAAACATCCTTTAAAATAGAAAGATCCAAAGAGTTCTACTTTGCTTATTTTGATTGCAAATTCTTGTTCCATTAATGATTTGTGTGATAAACATACAAATGTAAATCTAATGTCATATTTTGTTTATAGAAAATTGGGATTGGGTAATGCCAAAGAATCATCAATAAACCTATAGCTTACTGAGCTTGCTGACAAAACAATTTCATGTCCACAAGGAAAAGTTGAGGATGTCTTCACTAATATTTTCTTTCGAATACATCCATGTGCTAAGTTTTGTAGATTTAGTATCGTAGGAAGGAGTACTAAATTGCAGTTATGTTTGTGTTCTACAAACAAGCCCATGTTTTTCCGTTCGTTTAAGGTAGTGACGGTTGAGATAGGTAATATCGACACTATTTACCATGTCAGTCGTGTTTGACAATGTTTACACATTGCTTTGCACTCTTGAACACCGTCGATTGTATGACCTGTTGAAGTCAATTTAAAGTGTATCCAGCACTTTGCAATTTTTTTACCCTTTCGCTTTTCTCTTGCATCGGGAATTTCTAGTTCAAGTTCTACAACTTCTTCATCAATGTCATCCAAATCAATTGGATGACTATTTCCGTGAGCATCATCAACATCCAAACTCGGCAAATCTTCGAGAATGATGCCATTGAGATCGAAAAATACATTATAAAATTGAGATTGTGGCGTCATAAGTAAACCACCAAATAAGTCCTTAACAAAAGAATTGTGATCCATTTTTATGTAATGGAATTGAAATGTACAATTATGAAATAGAATTATAGTAGTGAATGTAAATTGAATAAAGATAGAATGTATAAATTGAATAATGTAAAATGTAGAGATGTATAAAGATGTAGAATGCATAAATTGAATTAGATTTAAGCTTATTGAGAATAATTTGATTGTGAAGAGAAGTAGAAGAGAGTTATATAATTTGTGTGAAAAATGGATTGAATAATGAAGTATTTATAGAGTTATTAAAAATAAATTTCAGTAACAGTTGGAAACAATCACATTGAAAGTTTTGTGAGCATTGAAAACCGATCACAAAACTCTCATAAAGTGACTAAACGGTCATATCTAACTACAGATAAAAGAGGCACTTTTTGTGTTACTGTTCACAAGCCATTTGGCCATCTAAGCCGAGCCGAGTTAGACGAGCCATTTGGAATTGTGCTGTGGTTCCACTTCAAGAACATTCACGTGAATTCTGTAAAGAAAATGTTGATTCCAATTCTTTTCTACTTGCAATTATAGTTTCGTCGACTGCGGAAGGCAGACTCCAATTTTCGGCGTTGGCTGTACCCCCAGGCTGGCTGAGTCCAATATTCCTTACATCTCTTCAGCTCTCATCCGAGGATCATTTTCCTTGAAGAGCAAGTTTGAATTTTTATAGTTTTATCAATAATTAATTTGAGTTGGCCATTGATTTAGGTTTAATTTAATTTCACGACTCTGGCGAACCCTTTTATTTGATTTTCCTTCTTTCCACGATTTGGCTACTTTCAGTCCAAAATTGCCAATGTTCAGTCGCCTGACTCCAATCTAGATCTAGGTATCCTTCATTTCCTTATCTTTATACTCCTTATTGTTAATAATCATTCGTATATATTTGTGTATGTCCATGATTGTACTTCTAATTTCAAATTTTTTTTTTAATTAATGATTGATTGCATGCTTAATAAATTTTTGATTCCAAGGAAAATGAAGCAAAGAACGAGGGCTTGATGATATAATTGAGATTCTTAATGCATCATTCATCTGAATAATTTTGTGTTTTTCTCCTCCATAATATTTTTTGAGGGGGGTTTTCCATTATGATGAGGAGTGACCTCAGAGGAAATAAAATTACATTAGTCTTTAATCTTTTTTGTCTTTTATATTTTATTTCTGTTGGAGAGTTTTTTAAACATATGTTGCTCCCTCATTGAATGTTCAATATTATTTACAGGTGTAGAAGGCCTGAAAGAGCTAGGGGGGGGGGCGGAGTTAGTAACCACGGTGTGTGAGATATGGATTTTGGTCTAGGTATTGGGTATAATCTAGAATCCAGTGCAGATTCAAATCATGTTTCAAGTCGTTCAGCTGCAGTTAATTCTTTAAGGATAGGGATGATGGCACAATTGAAAAGTAATTTTGTTGCTGCATTATCAAATTCCCAAAATCAGGTTTTGAACCAGAATCCAGGCATGCATGCCACCAGATGAATGGCTTTGCTGGCCTTTGTATCTGGTAGGACAAATGTGGAGACGTTCATATTGCTATATATGATGTACATTGTTGACAAATTAGGATTCGCAAAATGTACTCTGAAATTTTTTTAACTAATTGAAATAGAAAAGCTTAAGAAAATGGAAACATCAACATCAATTACTAATTTTCTCATCCAGAATCCAGAATCCAGGCATGCATGCCACCAGATGAATGGCTTTGCTGGCCTTTGTATCTGGTAGGACAAATTTGGAGACGTTCATATTGCTATATATGATGTCCATTGTTGACAAATTAGGATTCGCAAAATGTACTCTGAAATTTTTTTAACTAATTGAAATAGAATAGCTTAAGAAAATGGAAACATCAACATCAATTACTAATTTTCTCATCCAGTTATCGAGAGCATCATATGTAGTAATTTTTAGAGATTATCATTACTTCATTTGCCAACTACAACCTTTTTATTAAGTAGAATGATGATATAACATCTTTGTCAAAGGATTTTCAATTTTGTTCATTTTATTTTTCTTTACACAGTTGTATGTCGAGCTGAGTGGTGAAAAACAAATATTTTTCTCGACCTCAATTTGTCGACAATAAGGCTTATTTGGGTTTTTAGTTCACACAATTTGTCTTCATTCTGTATCATCGTCTTGAGGCAGGAAAGAGAACATTAAAAAATAGACAAGTAATCATTTTGTCCTTTGCACCAATATAAGGTATCTTTGTGTTCAATATTTGTCCATGGCAGCCTATTCATGGCTGACAAAAATTTGTCTAGGCATTCTGAAGTACAAAGCATAGTAAGGGGTATCAGGTAATTTTTTGTTTTGAAGCATAATGCTTGAAATACATCGCACTTTTGTTAATCTTTTTGCTTAATTTTAGTGCTTTCTAGGGAAACAACTGATTTTGCTTTATTCTGTTATATAGTAGTTGCTGAAATTGGATTGGGACATCAGAGGAAGAAAGATCAGGGACATCATATTTGTAAGTTCGATATATGCATTTCTGTCTTGTGTTCAGTTCACTCGCATAATAATTTGTTTAGCCAATCATGATTGTTATTTTTTGGTTTCTAATCGCCTGCAGGTATATATTGACTTCTCATATGATTCTAATTATGAAAATAACGACCTTTTCATTTCAAACTACAGACTGGTTTTGTTTGTTTAATTGGTTTTTTTTCTCTAGATTTCTTAGTTCTTTATTTAATCGATCAAAATGGTTTGTGATAAAAAAAGTACCTGACCAAGTTTCTATCCTTCTTACTTCTGCCTTCGTATCGCTGACCTTGATATGAAAAATTCTCCTTGCCTCTGTTCTTCTGCTTTCAGGGATGATTTCCTCTTTGAGGGATTCAAATTGGTGCTGTGGACAACAATGAAAAAGAAAAAAGGGGGAAACGGAATGGGTGAAAGGGATAGGTCAATCATTCTTCTTAGAATAAATAGACATCAATAGAAATGCTTGGATTTTGATTCGTCATTCCTTTGATCAGTTCTCTCTTCTCAGTAGAATTTTATTTATTTATTGTATTTTAGGTTCCTTTCCAAAGTTTAAATGTTGGGCACGTTTTTATTTAAAGCTTTGAAATTATAAAATTTAACAACCCGATTTTCCTAGCTTGTCTAACTAGACCTGCATCCTATTGTTGTTATCAATTAAATATGCAATACAATCATCTACTAAGTAACTTGCCAATATAAATGAGTTGTTGGTATTTAAGCCTTTATTACATAGATTCTGAAACATGATGTTCTACTACCATAGCTGAAAATTTGACATGCTGCCTTTCCATCTGATTTGTCCATATGTTGCATTGGTTAACATGGCATATTATTACCATAGTTGATGAGAATCTTATACAAACTTCTTAAATCATTTGTATATATGAACTTTCATTTTGTATTCGCTCCCTCATGAATTTCGGCATATGAGACTACTTAAATTAGTTTCAGCACATCGTAATGATCATCTAGTTGCCTCATTAAGGTCCCTATGCGATAAACTAAAAGCAAAAGAGCCCCAGTCTGAGAGAGAGGAAGAAGACTACAGAATACAAGAAAGGAAGACAAATCTAATGCAGATGTACACTACATCGCTGATCCATACCTCAAAAAATTTATGAACATTTTTCTGGTCAGATAATCATCTGAAGTTTATAAAGCCTCTTGCACCTTTATTTATAAATTTATTCACAAAACTGTAGCTACTCAGGAATCAGGATGTACCTATAGTTTTATATCTACTAGGGTATGTCGTTCTTCTATATCATCTTCTAAAAAAAATAAAAAATAAAAAAGAAAAACTTTCTGAGATCCCAACCGAGCAAGTTTTTACAATTAGCTTTATGTTCGAATAGCTACAAGGTTATGAGCTTAGCCCATGTATGTTTATGTGTATGCCCACAGTTCAACGCACCTTACTCCCAACATCTCTACTTGTCGTACTACATTTTGTTCATTGTACATATTGATATGTTAATACCTCTATAACCAAGTATGGCTTATGATTGCTGCATATTACTACTTTCAATGTAAGTACCTGTGAACAAATATTTTATATAATCCAATGTAATCATCATTCAAAACAAGTTTCACTCTTTATTCAAATACTACATAACCAAAATTTAACACTATTACTTACATTATATCACCAACTAACACGTGCAATGCATGTGCCTTCACTAGTTCTTTAAAAGTAACCGTTTAGTCACTATAGGCTCGTTAGCCCACGAGCTACTCGCTTACTCAATGAGCCCAGTCGAGCGCCATTCGAGCTCCTCGCTCGGGCTCAAGCTTGTCTTGGAATGAGCCCAAACTACCCATTGGTTGAACCTCGACGAGTTACTCAATTCTTTTGCCATATCTAACAAGATATGTCGAAAAGTCAATAAAATTTGATCTTTAGCAACCACAACATGCCACGTATGTTTCAATTTACCCCTCCCAAAATCCACATTGCAAAAGAATCCCTTTACCGACAAAGTCTATTGAGAAGGCCTCACTCTTCTGAACTACAATATCTTCACATCTAGAAAATCACATCCTAAGTGACTAATTTGCTGTCTATTCATTTTGGTGTCCATCTTAGGAGACTCATTTCAGCTATGTTGATTTACTAAAATAACACAATAAGAAAAAACATTTATCCTGACAGTACAACAATACAATACGAGAATAAAAAAAACATTTATTCAGCTATGTTGATAAACTATGAAGGTGAGGGGATCTTAGCCAGGAACAATAGGAAACGCCCCATTCATTTTTGGCCATATGAAGATCCGAATGACAGACACCACAAATAGACTGAAAATATGTCAAGTAGACTAACATGCAAACCACATCTATGGAGTGTCATTCATACACCACCAACATGAAAATCAAACTATTTGTCGATATCCTACTTTTGCTAAAAAAGAGAGTCCGCTGATAATGGAAAATGAGAAATGATACAGGCCTCTAAAAACAAATTTCCTGACAATCTTCTCATCTAGACAACAGCATTCATTGTACTAATGAAGCTAAGTTTCATGAGACTGTGAAGCTTGCATTACTCAGCCTTCAATGATTTGGCAATGTCGATCACAAACCGGTATTTAACATCAGATTTCCCAAGGCGATCCATTGCAGTGTTTATGTAATCAATAGGGATGATCTCCACATCTGGTAATATGTTGTGCTTTGCTGCAAAATCAATCATCTCTTGGGTCTCTTTCATTCCTTCTATCCCACTGCCAGCTATTAACTTTCTACCTGTAGTCAATTGTGGATTTTTAACAATATTGTCAACACCAGACCTGGCCTGACCAAAGAAACTGGGAATAGCCAAAATCGATTTGGTGTTAAAGGATAAAATCAATATACTTAGAAACCGTGAATATAAGCACCATACAGGTGGGGTTCACCCCGATATTTTGCTTTTATTTTAGCACTGATTCAACTCTTTGAACCTTGACCTTTTTCCGAGATCAATGCCAGAGCCAAATTTTTAAACATTTATGTTTAGCCATTATTTTTCAGCAAAAGTGAAACCCTCTACCTCTCCCTTCTTTAACTAATAAAAAAATATTTATTTTAATTTCTTATGACTATACTTTTCAAGCTTATGGAAACATAATCAGAGAGACCGAAGGAACAAGAGAATGAGAAATATTAATGAAATACTTACCTGTAATCAGGGGAAACGCTGGCTACTCAATTGGCTTGTTCGGAACACCAACCAGTACCATCTTTCCATGAGGCTTCAACAAACTAAGCAGGGGTAAAATGGGGTGATCAGCAGATACAGTATCAATGATCCCGTCCAATGTCCCAGCTGTAGCCTGAACATAGACAAATATAGAGATTAATGTGGTTTCATGTCTCAGCAGAACAACTAAATTAAACCAAGCAAAATCCCAATTCCTCACCTTCATCTCCTCAGGATCACGACTAACCAAAAACGAGTCGGCACCAAGTTTTTCAATAGCTTCCTTCTTCTTATTAATAGATGTACTGATAACTGTAACTTTAGTACCAAAAGCCTTAGCAAACTTCACAGCTACATGGCCAAGCCCACCAAGACCAACAACACCAATATTCATTCCTGGCTTGTCCAGTCCAAAGTACCTCAAGGGGCTGTAAGTTGTAATCCCAGCACATAAGAGAGGAGCACCAGCATCGAGGGGAAAGTTCTCAGGCCAACGAACGATGAAGTGCTCATCAGCAACCATAAAATTAGAATAACCTCCATATGTCATGGTACCATCAGTGTAAATAGAACGATAGGTAAGTATCATTTTAGAACAGTAATTTTCAAGATCGTTGGTGCATTGATCACACTGGCGACATGATCCAACCATACATCCAACTCCTACTTTGTCCCCAACCTTGACTTTCTCCACCTTGCTGCCAACCTCAGTTACTTCACCTACAATCTCGTGCCTTCAATAAACAGCCCAATTCAACATATGCATCAACTACTTTTCCTTTCGAAGATATGTTATCTTTTAATAACTGTAAGATGATTTACACAAACTAATAGAGACTATCGCAACAGTGAGCATTCGACGTCAATAATTTAGTTTATTATTTAATAGTTAGCATCAGCTGTCCGTTTGTTTGATTTTCATTGAGATGGGACAAAAGGGAATATGGAATCAGCAATGCTTGTATTCATCCAAATATTTCACAAGAATTTGTATAAATATTTCTATAGTCTCTGTTTTCAAATCCAAATTACTACAATCACTGATCCTCACAATACTGACACAGTAATTGTGTGCGAGATGTGTACATATTGAACCACCCCAACTAAATAGCCCAAGGAATCAGAGTATGGACACTTACAGACGCTCATTTAGGTCACAAATTCAATTCTTTTTTTCTTACCCAGGAACAAGAGGATACTGAGTGACGCCCCATTCATTCTTGGCCATATGAAGATCCGAATGACAGACCCCACAATACAACACTTTGAACTGCACATCACGCTCTCCGGTCGTCCTTCACACCAAATACAGTGTAAATCAAATCAAAACTACCCAAATGCAAAATAATAATAATAATAATAATAATAATAGTTACAGAAATTTACAAGTACATTTTATTTTACAATTTTTTTAACATTTGTCATCTGCCGACACATGATCGAAAAATATAAAAATAATAATAATAATAATAAAATACAAAGTGTCCAACACTTTTTGAATCCCCACACGATGTCAAAGAAGTGTACACTACGGGATGTACATTTAGCATAATTCTAAAGTTTAGCCCTCTTTTGGCTTCCATTATTTCAAAACTTCATTTTTATAATAAAATATTTCATATATAAATCCAAAATTTTTTACTTATTTAGTTCAGATCTAAATCCTGATTTTAATTTATGTCAAAGTCAAACAATTATTATTAACCAATCTTTCATAATCCCACAATTTTCAGCCACACATTTCTAAAACTTCAATCAACAATCTACTAAAAAATCTAATTTTAACTATGCATTCTTCAAAAATTCAGGATTCAAGACAATATTTTTCCAAACAAATCAATCATGCTGGGCAAACTGTGATTTTGATAATTAAACGAGGATATAATAACCACTCAAATGTATTTTAAAGTTCGATGAATAAACCGTGATAAAGATATAAGTTTACTAATCAAACATTTAACTCAATTATACCTTCTGGAGAATTTGAAAGGTGAGAAAAGTCCAGATGTGTCTCTTGTAGCCCATCCAAACGCCTTGAGAGGGTGCTCTGTTTCTGGAGATTTCACCATTTTCACGATATTGAGTAGAGTGACAGAATGCAAGCAAAGGGTTCTTCCAGACCTCAGTGCACTCTGCATAGCGCCCGTTTGATCCCATTTTATTCTTATTTTTTCCTCATTTTTCCAACTTTTTGTCAACAATAATGGCCCCCAATCAATAAATCAGACGGCTGCTGACAAAAAAGAGGTACTAGGGACATTTTGTTGAATTTAAAATTTGTCTTTCCATTTCTGTCCTCCATTTGAAATTTTATTCTTTAATTATAGCACTTTTTGTCAACTGAAATTTTATTTTTTAATTGAGGGCAAAACGATTAGAGAAATTCAACTGTATGGTATCGTGTTCTTTCATTTCTGACATTTTCTTCAATGCTGTCTTCATCATCTGTCACAAAAATTGTAGAAAAATGAGATAAGGTAGAAAAAATTGACAAGAATAAGCATAAAACAGGAGCATATAGAGCATGTTTCACACGTAATCCACTACGTCACCATGACGTAAGATTAATCAATTGTTGCTAGAGCCTCTAATATGTTGACGCGTGTCAATTCTAAAAGATAAGTGCCTTGGCGTTTTTTAAGTGCTCCAGAATAATTTTATGGTTCACGCACGAGGAGGAACCTGACCAACTTAAATTATTCACTCACGTTGAAGAGAAGATCCTTCACATATTACACCAACCTAATAATACAATCGAAACTAGCTGTCAATTAATTGATGTGATATTTTAAATACATTCATTCATTCATTTAACCCCTATTTGACCATGAGAAAAAAAAAAATGATGTTTTCATCGTTATTTTATTTATAGATATGTGATTGAAAAATAAAAAAAAAATTTAGTGTATATACAAATTAAAAATGAGTATAAGAATTAAATATTTTTTGCTTTAAATTAAATGGAGACAAATAGGGCGAAATATTCAATCATTTAAAGATATTTAATGAATAATTAAATTGAATTAAGAAATAGTAAGACAGAAAACATTTTTCTTTTAATNAAGATTAGGGACATACGTAACATTTCTTAATTGCCTGACGACACCATCATACATCTTGATGGCTATGTCCCCAATACCACTAATAGTATGTGAATTATTATCACCCATATAAACCTTGCTAGGTTCAACTTCCCTATAGTTATAAAACCATGACCTAACAAGACTCATATGGAATATATACCGTGAATCTAAAATCCAATCTTGACTAATATCTTCACAAGACACAGTCATAACATACAACTGTCCAATTCATATTTAGCAATAACATTGTTCGATTCCATATCATTTTGATCATTTTTCTTCATTTTCCACTCAAAGCAATCTATCTTAAAGTGCCCTAGCTCCCCCACGGCCATAATACTTCTTGTTACTTTTATCTTTGGATTTAGACCTCCCTTTTGATGTTCCTTTTACTTTCCTTACCTGAAAGTTACCTTCTCTTTTTTCACTTCTCCCTCTTACAAACATAATTTCTTCGCTAGTGTCTCTTGATTCCTTTTTAACCTCTAAATCTCTTGATCTTAAGGCATCTATTACAATTGCTTGTGATAATTTGTCCCTTGAGTATTGCATTGCATTTCTCACATCCTTGTAAGAGTTAGGCAAAGAATTCAATAAGATATTATTATGTGCAAGACTCTTCACAATTACACTAAAATCACTTAGATTCACTTCTAAGTCCTTTCTTGGGTCCATCCCTAAACTAAACAATTTCTCCAAAAGGTTAATCTTATTTGGCAATGTTTTAATTAGGAATTAAGCTTCAAGTGCAGTCCATAAATCCCTAGCATTCTTAGCTTCATCAACTCGTCTAACAATATCATCAGACAAATGCAAAATTATAGAGCTGTATGCAATCTCATTCATTTTCTCAAATTCAGCAGGTTTAGATTTTAATTCAACGGAAAATGTTTCAGGATCATCAAGGGCTTTAGCAACCCTTTGTTGGACTAAAATAGCCCTCATTTTCTGCTTTCATATCGAGTAATCCATCTTTTCCATTGAATTGAGACAGTTCTAACCTTGAACACATAACAGGTTCAATGGAAGGGTGGTGAAAACTCGAGGCCATTTGGTAATCTCAAATTCCCAAAAATAAGCAGAATTTAAAAAAAAAACACTCAGGTTTTCCAGATCAGTCAAGAAACAGTTTCAAAATTAAACAGATGAGATGAAAAGTCAGATTACTATGAATTGTGTGTGCTGGTGGCATGTATAATAATCAGCAATAACTAGTAATTCGTCAATTAAAAGTTATGTAGTCAGGTATTTGTAATACTCAGCAATAACGTGTAATTCGTCAATTGACAGTTATGTTGTCCAGATTACAACATATATCAATATAGCATGCAGTAACAAATTTCAATTTGCATTAAACAATAAGAAACCAGCATGAGATTTTAAATTAAATTCAAAAAATCTAAACGATCACACCAAAACTGTTGAACAACAATTTAATATTTCTATATCCAGTTCCTTATTAAGAAGCTACAGTAATTCAACTTGAAACACTTGATCAAACAATATCAGTAGGTGCTTTGAAAGAGAATATAATATCAAATATCTTTGGCAAACCCGTCTGCAAAATCCACTAATGTGCATCCCGGAGATTTCGCTAGATCCAATTTCAAGAACCTCGGTATATGGCCTAAGAAAAAATGTCTACAATAATTTTTCCCAAATTGCATATCACTTGAAAAACTGATTTTTTTTGCCAAGGATGATTTTCAATTGATAATTTTTCAGAAGTCGAAAAAGCCTCAATAACTCCAATACAAGCCCTGATACCAAATTTGTTGGGATTATCGGTCCTAGATTTGATTTTACCTCAATGATTTTATATTTTCTGCCACTCAATCGAACCAAAATCATCTATCATTCAGCAAAAATCACAGCATCACAAACAATTAATAAAATACACCACATAAATCCTCCATTTAAAAATCACATTTCAAAACTAACAAACTTCTAAAAATCTTTCAAAAAAAAAGGTAATAATTAAATTTTTTAAATATTTAATTATAATATAGTATAATTAATCTACTTATCTTACCCCACCTCCAACCCATCCACCCATCACATCAAACCCTTCTCTTTCTCTCTCCATCCCACCTCACCTCTGGCAGCTTCTCCGGCGACGACTCTGGCAACTTCCAGCGACGGCTCCAGTTATTTCTGGTGATCGTTCCGACGACTATTCCGGTGACCACTCACATTTTCGCCGACTACATTTTTTCTTTTTCTCCTCTTTTTTGGCAATGGCCTATGACCAGTTGCATTAGATCTGTGACCTATTCACATTGTGATATGTGATCAGTTCTATTTAATTTGTAACCTAATCAGGTGGGATGAATATGCATATGATCAATTTCAAAATTAAGAAATAAAATTTGAAATTTCAAAAATCAAATAATATTACAATTTTAGTTACGAAATAATTAATCAAAAAATATTTTTGTAATTAAATATATTAAATTCACAATTTTTTTTCTGGGCAATAACCTATGACCTGTGTACATTGTGACATATAAAATATGATTTTCAACCTATAATTTGTTACTCGTGACTCGTAATATAAAATGTGACCTATAAACTTGATCATTGACTTCTACAAAACGACATATGACCTGTTAATATTGATCTGTGACCCGTTTATATTGATTTGTGACTTATATGAAATGACTG
>NW_019259700.1:26293-27838 GCF_002742605.1 Olea europaea var. sylvestris
GCAAAGCTCGCATCAGCCAACCCAAAAGACTTACCTTGGACAGCGAGTGTGCAAGTCCTACAACAACCCAGCATTCAGCGCTGGGCCGAGGTGAAGAATATTGAACACAAGGAAAGTTGGATGGATTCGATAATCAAATATCTAGCAGAAGATATGGTGTCAGAAAACCCCCTAGAGGCGAGGAGATTGAAAGTTCGAGCAGCTTCATTTACCATCATCGATGGGCAGCTCTACAAGCGAGGTTTTACCATGCCATATCTAAAATGCATACGTCCCATCGAAGCCAAAGAGATATTGTTTGAGGTACACGCCAGGACTTGCGGTAACCACCAAGGGACAACTACCCTTGCCTTCAAAATTCTACGACAGGGCTACTATTGGCCAACTATGAAAGAGGATGCCAAAGAATTGGTGCAGAAATGTGACATATGCCAACGTCATGGGAATTTGATCCATGTCCCAGTCGAACAGTAAGTAGCCATATTCGAGGTATGCCCATTTCTCAGTAGGGGATGGACATTCTAGGACCTTTGCTCATGGCCAAAGGGCAGAGGAAGCTTTTGCTAGTTTCCATTGACTACTTCACTAAATGGGTGGAGGCGAAGCTACTGGCGACCATCACGACAGGAAAGATACAACGCTTTGTTTGGAAAAATATAATATGCCGGTTCGGAATAGTCAGGGTATTGGTGATGGATAATGGTAGGCAATTTGATAATCATAATTTCAAGATATTTTGTGCAAGTTATCACATCGATGATAGACTGACCTCGGTCACCCATTCTCAATCGTAAGGGCAAGCCGAAGTGAAAAATCGAGTCATCCTCTAGAATTTGAAGACCAGATTGGAGAAGGAGAAAGGGCTGTGGGCAGATAAGCTGCCTAATGTGCTGTGGGCATATCATACGACTCCACGAGAAATGACTGGAGAAACACCATTCAGATTAACCTTTGGGATGGAAGCATTAGTCCCAGTTGAGATTCTAAGTGAGATTGGTAGGATGAAAATCAAGCAGCCAGATAACACTACGACTAGAGGGAAACTCGACCTGCTTGAGGAGGTAAGGGAGAAGGCAACGATCAAAATGATGGCCTATAAACAAAGAGCCGCTGGGTACTTCAATCGGAGGGTGAAGCCAATAAACTTTCAGCCGGGAGACCTCGTCTTAAGGGACACAACAGCAGCAGGACACCCCCTGGCAAAACTCGGACCAAATTGGGAAGACCCGTATAAAGTAATCCGTAGCTTGGGGAAGGGAGCTTATAGCCTGAAAGACATGAGAGGAAGACCACTGGGTAGGCCATGGAATGCAGAACATCTCAAAAGATATTACCAGTAGACTTCAGGATAGATGCACAGGCTATGTTCTTGTAAATACTGTAGAATAGGTTGCGTTTTTTATTCCCACCATGTAACGCCTCACAAAGGCGCCTTTAGATATAATTATTTATCGTGCTTAATGAAAGACCTTGGTAGTGGCGGATGATGAGGGTGCTAAGGAAGGGTCAACCTAGCTGGGACGTCCCGGTGCACCTACTGAGCTC
>NW_019259701.1:0-1056 GCF_002742605.1 Olea europaea var. sylvestris
ATGGTGGTGCTGCAAATGGTAACAACAGTAATGCTAATGGGGTCAAGAAAGGTGGAATGAATGATGGATTTCATGGCATGCCTAACATCATGGGTATGAATGCTGCTGGCAGCGTGGGCCAGATGGGGAATATGCCCATGGGCCAAATGGGTCAGATGGGTAATTTATCAGCCGTCCCTGGCCTACCTGCTTCGATGAATGGAGGCGGTGGTGGTGGTGGTGGAGCTCCTGCCGCTGCAGGATACATCCAAGGTGCTGGCCCTGAGATGATGGCCGGCAATCAGCACTACCAACAGCAATTGGCAGCAATGATGATGAACCAGCAACGTGCCAATGGAAATGAGAGGTTTCAGCCAATGATGTACGCTCGGCCTCCACCTGCCGTCAATTACATGCCTCCATATCAACCTTACCCTTACCAGTACCAGTACCCATACCCCCCTCCCCCAGGTGATCGGACTGAGCAATACTCGATGTTTAGTGATGAAAACACATCAAGCTGCAATGTGATGTGAGTCGGGCAAACCTGAATTTCCCGATTTTTCGTGGTTTTGCATGAACCTGGTCCTGATGCCATTAATACATGGGAATGGTTTTACTTTGATTCTTGTTTCCTTTTAAATCCTAAGTTTAGTTCAGTTTTTTCTTCATAGGGAGTAGTATTATCATAGATCATATAATATTAAAGCTTTGGAAAATGAGATGCAAGTGGGGGATGGATGGATTGTGCTGGTTTTGCTCAAGAGATGTTTATATATGTTTATATTTTGGAAAAAGAAATAAATTTCAAGAGAACGGGAATTTAATGAGAACAATGTCCCGTCTATTTCCCAGTGTTACCTATTCGTGTTTATGGTATTTTTATTTGGTACACAATATTGGACTCTATCTATAGAAAGAGACGTTACAATGAAACAATTCATTATCTTAATCACATTGTTCACTTTTCCAAACAATGTAAATTTAATTAATGATAATTGAAGTAACAAAATTTCCATGGCTTGTGACTTTCACATCATAATTTGTCCTCCACTTTTTAAGTGTGTCAAAATATGG
>NW_019259702.1:0-1056 GCF_002742605.1 Olea europaea var. sylvestris
TGTGTCGGAATGGGCTAAAATTTGACAGGTCCATCTGAAACAAAATTCGTACCGAGGGCTATTTCGTCATTTTTCTGGACTGTCGGAATGGGCTAAAGTTTGACTAGTTGATCGGAAACAAAAACTGCGCCGGGGGCGATTTCGTCATTTTTTGCGACTGTGTCGGAATGGGATAAAATTTGACTGGTTTATTGGAAACAAAAATCGCGCCGGGGCCATTTCGTCATTTTTCTGGACTGTTTCGGAATGGGCTAAATTTTGACAGGTCGATCGGAAACACAAATCGCGCCGAGGGCAATTTCGTCATTTTTCTGGACTGTGTCGAAATTGGCTAGAGTTTGACTAGTTGATCGGAAACAAAAACCGCGCTGGGGGCGATTTCGTCATTTTTTGCGACTGTGTCGGAATGGGCTAAAGTTTGACTAGTTGATCGGAAACAAAAACCGCGCTGGGGGCGATTTCGTCATTTTTTGCGACTGTGTCGGAATGGGCTAAAGTTTGACTAGTTGATCGGAAACAAAAACCGCGCTGGGGGCGATTTCGTCATTTTTTGCGACTGTGTCGGAATGGGCTAAAGTTTGACTAGTTGATCGGAAACAAAAACCGCGCTGGGGGCGATTTCGTCATTTTTTGCGACTGTGTCGGAATGGGCTAAAGTTTGACTAGTTGATCGGAAACAAAAACCGCGTCGGGGGCAATTTCGTCATATTTCACGACCGTGTCGGAATGGGGCAAATTTTACAGGTTGATCGGAAGCAAAAAATCGCACCGTGGGCAATTTCGTCATTTTTCGCGACTGTGTCGGAATAGGATAAAATTTGACTGGTTGATCGGAATCAAAAATCGCGGCGGGCCATTTCGTCATTTTTTTGGACTGTTTCGAAATGGGCTAAAATTTGACAGGTCGATCGGAAACAAAAATCGCGCCGAGGGCAATTTCGTCATTTTTCTGGACTGTGTCGAAATTGGCTAGAGTTTGACTAGTTGATCGGAAACAAAAACCGCGTCGGGGGCAATTTCGTCATTTTTCTAGACAATTTCGGAATGGGTTAAAAT
>NW_019259703.1:0-1056 GCF_002742605.1 Olea europaea var. sylvestris
TTTTGATTTCATGATAACTTCGGTTTGTTAGTTTAAGGCGAATTGCTAGTCTAATTCGATTGGAATCGAGCCAATGAAAAGTGGTTGTTGATTTCATGCTAACTTCGGTTCGTTCAATTTTTTGCCAAATTCTAGTCTAATTCGATTGGAATAAAGCCAATGAAAAGTGGTTTTTGAATTCATGGTAACTTAGGGTTTAATTATTTTTTTCGCCAAATTCTAGTCTAAGTCGATTGGAATTGAGCCAATGGAAAGTAGTTTACTACTTTTGATTTCATGATAACTTCGGGTTTGTTAGTTTATGGCAAATTGCTAGTCTAATTCGATTGGATCGAGCCAATGAAAAGTGGTTCTTGATTTCATGATAACTTTGGGTTTGTTGGTTTTCGACTTATTGCTAGTCTAATTCGATTGGAATTGAGCCAATGAAAAGTGGTTGTTGATTTCATGATAACCTCGAGTTTCTTCGTTCTAGGACAATTGCTTGTCTAATTTGATTGGATTCAAGCCAATGAAAAGTGGCTTTCGATTTCTTGATAACTTCGGGTTTGATCATTTTCGAAAAATTCCTAGTGTAATTCGATTGGAATCGAGCCAATGAAAAGTGGTTTTCGATTTCATGATAACTTCGGGTTTGATCATTTTCGACAAATTGCTAGTCCAATTCGATTGGAATCCAGTCAATGAAAAGTGGCTTTTGATTACATGATAACTTTGGATTTGATCGTTTTCGAAAAATGGCTAGTCTAATTCGGTTGGAATCGAGACAATGAAAATGGTTTTCGATTTCATGATAACTTCGGGTCTATTCATTTTTGGCGAATTGCTAGTCAAATTCGATTGGAACGGAGTCAATGAAAAGTGGTTTTTTATTTCATGATAACATCGGGTTTGTTCGTCTTTGGCAAATTGCTAGTCCAATTCGATTCGAATCTTGCCAATGAAAAGTGGTTGTTGATTTCAAGATAACTTCGGGTTCGTTCATTTTTTTGCCAAATTCTAGTCTAATTCGATTGGAATTGAGCCAATGGAAAGTAGTTTTTTATTTCATGATAA
>NW_019259704.1:0-1056 GCF_002742605.1 Olea europaea var. sylvestris
AAGTCACGCTCAATTCTTCGTACGCCAACAATCCAAGCGTTCTAAATATGCAAGCGCTCATTCTTTCTAAAAATGGCTAAAATTCCTCGTACGTCACGATGAGGTGGTGAGTACAATCCAAAGGGTCGCTACATTTCCAAAAGTTCTTGTGAGCCCAAAGCGGACACCGTTTGTAAAAGTACGCTCAATTCTTCGTCCGTCGACTCTCCAAGAGTTCTAAATGTGTAAGTGCTCATTCTTTCGAAAAATCGCCAGAATCCCGCGTACCTCATGATGAAGTTGTGAGTTCAATCAAAAACAGTCGCTACATTTCCAAAAACTACTTATGGGCCAAAAATGGACACTGTGTGCAAAAGTTACGCTCAATTCTTCGTACGCCGACAATCCAAGCGTTCCAAATATGCAAGTGCTCATTCTTTCGAAAAATGGCCGAAATCCCTCATACGTCACGACGAAGTGGTGAGTTTAATCCAAAATGGTTGCTACAATTCCAAAAAGTTCTTATGGGCCCAAAACGGACACCATGTGCTAAAGTTACGATCAATTCTTAGTTCGCCGACTCTCCAAGCATTCTAAATATGCAAGTGCTCATTCTTTTGAAAAATGGCCATAATCCCTTGTACGTCATGAGGAAGTTGTGTGTTCAATCCAAAAAGGTCACTAGATTTCCAAAAACTACTTATGGGCCCAAAACGGACACCGTGTGCAAAAGTTGCGCTCAATTCTTCGTACGCCGACAATCCAAGCGTTCCAAATATGTAAGTGCTCATTCTTTCAAAAAATGGGCAAAATCCCTCGTACGTCACGATGAGGTGGTGGGTTCAATCCAAAGGGTCGCTACATTTCCAAAAAGTTCTTGTGGGCCCAAAACGGACTCCCTGTGCAAAAGTTACGCTCAATTCTTCGTCCGTCGACTCTCCAAGAGTTCCAAATATGCAAGTGCTCATTCTCTCGAAAAATCGCCAAAATCCTGCGTACGTCACGATGAATTGGTGAGTTCAATCCAAAACGGTCGCTACATTTCCAAAAAGTACTTATGGGCCCAAAACGGACACC
>NW_019259705.1:0-1056 GCF_002742605.1 Olea europaea var. sylvestris
AATTCAAATTATGTTTCTTTAAATTAGATTGTATTAGTTTTAATATTTTGACAAAGTTCTATTGATTTTAGATTATATGCTCTATATATAGATGGCTTCTTCATTGTAATAGGTACCCTTAAATATATGAATAAATTGATTTCCTCTTTGTAATAATTTTTTCTCTTGTTTGATTCCCCTTCTTTTCTTGTTATGTTTCTTCTCAATTGTTCGTTGTCAAATTGTAACACTCCTGCATCAGCATGTTATCAAAGATTTCACATATTCACATGAACTTTTGCTTTTGCTTGCTTCCTGTAGAAGAACTTTCTCAAAAAGCTACCCTAATTTTGTTTGGAAATTAATATAATATTTAAAAGAGCTTTCTATTTTCGAAAGTGGTTTTAAAGGAAGCTATATTGGACCAACTTCCTTTAAAAACTTTTATAACTAGAAAAACACCTTCATAAAATTAGCCAACGCATTCAAAAGCAACTTTTAGGTTTCAAAAGCCATGCCAAACAGGCTCTCAATCCATACATGTATGATTTTGTGGCAGATATGAGACCTCTCATAATTTAAAAGGACAGCTCCTATCATCACAAAGGTCATAAATCACATACATGTGGCCATGCATTATGTTGGTGACTACTCTATGAATATCATGCCTCTCATGACTCATGATGTAACCCAAACAGCGTCCACTTGCCTTCTCACATATACCAATAACATCACAAATTTCATTTTCATTCAAAAAGGTTTACCTTAGCCTCAATTTTTTTAAAAATAATATAGTATCCATTTTGTAAATACGCTAGAGAAAAAGATGAAATGAACACTCAACATGCACCACATCGCTGACCAAAAATTGAAGGAACCCAGTATACAATATATTCACATTGGAGATTACCTCTGTGTCCCACCATCCACAAAAACAGAAGGGCGGATAGCAGTTGGAGGCACAAGAATATTTGTCACGATAAGTTTCTCTGGTCTATCATTAAGATAAAGCAACTCACAATCCTGTGGAAACACAAGAACAAAATGAAAAACAGAGGGATCGAAAGTGCAAAAGCC
>NW_019259706.1:0-1056 GCF_002742605.1 Olea europaea var. sylvestris
TTCGCGACTGTGTCGGAATTGGCTAAAATTTGACTGGTTGAACGGGAACAAAAACCGCGCCGGGGTTAATTTGTCATTTTTCGTAACTGTGTCGAAATTGGCTTAAATTTGATTGGTTGATTGAAACAAAAATCGCGCCGGGGGCAATTTCGTCATTTTTCGCGAAGACGTCGGAATGGGCTCAAATTTGAAAGGTTGATCGGAATGGGCTAAAATTTGACTGGTTGATCGGCAACAAAAACCACGCCAGGGGCAATTTCGTCGTTTTTCGCGACTGTGTCGGAATTGGCTAAAATTTGACATGTTGATCGGAAACAAAAATCGCGCTGGGTGCAATTTCGTCATTTTTCCTAACTGTGTCGGAATGGGCTCAAATTTGACAGGTTGATCGGAAACATAAATCGCGCCAGGGGCAATTTCGACATTTTTTCGCGACAGTGTCGGAATGGGCTAAAATTTGACTGGTTGATTGGAAACAAAACCCGCGCCAGGGGCAATTTCGACATTTTTTCGCGACAGTGTCGGAATGGGCTAAAATTTGACTGGTTGATTGGAAACAAAACCCGCGCCAGGGGCAATTTCGACATTTTTTCGCGACAGTGTCGGAATGGGCTAAAATTTGACTGGTTGATTGGAAACAAAACCCGCGCCAGGGGCAATTTCGTCGTGTTTCGCGACTGTGTCGGAATGGGCTAAAATTTGACTGGTTGATTGGAAACAAAAACCACGCCAGGGGCAATTTCGTCATTTTTCGTGACTGTGTCGGAATGGGTTAAAACTTGACAGGTTGATCTAAAACAAAAATTGCGCCGTGGGCAATTTCGTCATTTTTCGCGACTGTGTCGGAATGGTCTGAAATTTGGCAAATTGATCAGAAATAAAAATCGTGCCGGGGGCAATTTCGTCATTTTTCGCGACTGTGTCGGAATGGGCTAAAATTTGACTGGTTGATTGGAAACAAAAACCACGCCGTGGGCAATTTCGTCATTTTTCGCGACTGTGTCGGAATGGGCTTAAATTTGACAGGTTGATCGGAAATAAAAATCGCGCCGGGGG
>NW_019259707.1:0-1056 GCF_002742605.1 Olea europaea var. sylvestris
CGAAAACCTCAATTTGGTCATCCAACTATTCTTTTGGAGGAATTTTGTCCTTCAACTTTCAGGAAACACGAAATTGATTATCTAACTATTTTCTAGAAGCAATTTAGTCCTTCAACATTCCAAAAACATCAATCGGGTCATCCAAATATTTTTTTGAACGAATTTTTCCCTCAGCTTTTAGAAACAAGAAATTAATCATCGAACTATTGTCTAGGAGAAATTCAGTCCTTCAACATTCCAGAAACCTCAATCGGGTCATCCAACTAATCTTTTGAAGCACTAAAGTCCTCCAACTTTTAGAAAAACAAAATTGGTAATCCAACTACTTTCTAGGAGCAATTCAGTCCTTCAACATTTCGTAAACCTCATTTGGGTCATCCAACTATTCTTTTGGAGTAATTTAATCCTCCAACTTTTAAAAACACGAAATTGATCATCTAACTATTGTCTAGAAGCAATTTAGTCCTTCAAAATTCCAAAAACATCAATTGGGTAATCCAACTATTGTTTGAAAGAAATTGAGTCCTACTACTTTTGAGAAACATCATATTGGTCATCTAACTATTGCCCAGAAGTAATTTAACCCTTCAGCATTTCGAAAACCTCAATTGGGTCATCCAACTATTCTTTTAGAGCAATTTTGTTCTTCAACTTTTAGGAAACCAAAAAAAAAAAAGGCAAATTGGGTCATCCAACTATAGTTTTAAGTCCTTAAACCTTCGGGAAACTTCAATTGGATCATCCAACTGTTGTTTAAAAGCAATTTAGTCTGTCAATGTTTATAAAGTTTCAATTGAGTCATTTAACTATTGTTTAAAGGCAATTTAGTGCTTAAACTTTTACAAGACTTCAATTGGGCCATCAAACTCTTAAGAAGCATCAATTATATCCAACATAAACATTAATTAATTCAAAAATACCTCTTTTTTAAATTCTTTAATTTAATTAATATTCAACCTCAAGAACATGCCCTCATCTTTCAAACCCTAAGGCCATGACCACCATTCCCAAAGCCCTCGCACCACAATTGACGTCGTTGCCACCACCCCCGCCAAC
>NW_019259708.1:0-1056 GCF_002742605.1 Olea europaea var. sylvestris
TATTAACTATGTCAGGTTGAAGAAGAACGATACAGAAAATTAACAAAGCAAAACCGCACCAGGGGCAATTTTGTAATTTGCGCGACAGTGTCGGAATGGGCCGAAATTTGGCAGGTTGATTGGAAACTGCCCGCGAAATTGGACTCGGGACACAGACTCGGGATCATGAGATTTTAGCCAAATTCCTTCGTTTGGGCCTCCGAATAATTAATTTTCGTATTAATTATGTCCGGTTGAAGAAGTGCTGGACAGAAAATTAACGAAGGAAAACCAGACCAGGGGCAATTTTGTCATTTGTAGCGACGGTGTCGGAATGGGCCGAAATTTGGAAGGTTGATTGGAAACGGTCGCGAAATTGGACTTGGGGCATAGACCCTGGATCGCGAGATTTTAGCCAAATTCCTTCGTTTGATCCTCTGAATAATTAATTTCCGCATTAATTATGTCAGGTTGGAGAAGTGATGGATTGAAAATTAACAAAGCAAAACCGCACCAGGGGCAATTTTGTCATTTGTTGCGACGGTATCAGAATGGGCCAAAATTTGGCGAGTTGATTGGAAACGGCCCACGAAATCGGACTCAGGGCATGGAACCGGGATCACAGGATTTTAGCCAAATTCCTTCGTTTGGGCCTCAGAATAATTAATTTTCATATTAATTATGCCCGGTTGAAGAAGTGCTGGATAGAAACTTAACAAAGAAAAGCCGCACCACGGGCAATTTTGTCGTTTGTCGCGACGGTGTCGGAATGGGCTGAAATTTGGCAGGTTGATTGGAAACGGCCTGCGAAATTGGACTTTTGCACAGACCTGGCATCACGCGATTTTAGCCAAATTCCTTTTTATTTGGGCCTCCGAATAATTAATTTCCTTACTAATTATGTCTGGTTGAAGAAGTGCTGGACAAAAAATTAGCAAAGCAAAACCGCACCAGGGGCAATTTTGTCATTTGTCATGACAGAGTCGGAATTAGTCGAAATTTAGATGGTTGATTGGAAACGGCCCGTGAAATTGGACTCGAGGAACAGACCGGGATCACGGGATTTTAGCTAAATTC
>NW_019259709.1:0-1056 GCF_002742605.1 Olea europaea var. sylvestris
AAATTACAAATAACACAATTTTTAGATCACATTCATTTTTTTATTACAATTATCCAATAATTGGTCATAATCACCCTCTCATTCCACCTACCAACCACTCCACCACCACCATCACAAATTAAATTATAACTTATTTTACAGACACAAATAATCAAATTAATAAACCACAAGTTATTTTATTTTTTATCACAATTTATCCAATTAATAGGTCACAAATTAATTCTTTGATCACGACTTATTTAACGGTTACAAAAGCACAAATTGTAGGTTACAATTACAAACTTAATCACAAGTCATCAATTTTTAGGTCTCATATTATTTATCGGTCATATTTGCCCAATTGTTGGTTACCACCACCACTACCACCAAAAACTTGTTCATTAATCATAAGGATCACGTTCAAGTAATAAAGTGAGCCTTTTGAGTCAGAGTTGTCAATAATGTATACCTTTAATTACACAACTTGAATTAATTTAATTCTAACAATAAAAAGAAACAAACACACAATAAAGATTTAATTTTGAAAAATAAGAAAAATTAACTAAAAATCTATGAAATAAGAAAATATAAAAATTTGGGAAATTTCGGAGGAAAACGTGGTTGGGATTCATGGTTTCATTTAACCGTCGTCTAATTAATTTTCTCTACAAGCTAATTAATAAATTACTCATTTATGATGTTAGATCCGATTTTTCAAATTTAGTCAATTATCTCTCTCGAGCGAAATCAAACCTAATCGATTAGTTTCACCTACTATATCTCCATATCGATTCAAACTACCCCAACTATCCAAACCTGCTTTGCTCTAAAAACACCATTAAAAAGAAGTCTTGATAGAGCGTCCATTTCTTGCTGCCTCCCTACAACTATACAATAATCCATTATATATACTCAAAATCGAAAATAACATATCATTAATTTCTCTATCTCGACTCCCATTATCATTTCGTGGTATTGAAGAATGCATTAGCCATCATTTTGACAAGCTGAACCTGAGAAGCAGTTGTGAGATGTATGCCATCCAAGTTGAAGTCCAACCTCATCAACCGTTACCAC
>NW_019259710.1:0-1056 GCF_002742605.1 Olea europaea var. sylvestris
GTTTTGGATTGAACTCACAACTTCGTAGTGACGTACGAGGGATTTCGCCCATTTTTCGAAAGAAAGAGCACTTTTATATTTGGGACGCATTGACTGTCGGCGTTCGAAGAATTTAGCGTATCTTTCGCACACGGTGTCCATTTTCGACCCATAAGTACTTTCTGGAAATGTAGCGACCGTTTTGGATTGAACTCACTACTTCGTCCTGACGTATGAGGGATTTCCGCCATTTTTCGAAAGAATGAGCACTTTTACATTTGGAGGGCATGGATTGTCGGCGTACGAAGAATTGAGCGTAACTGTTGCACACGGTGTCCGTTTTGGGCCCATAAGTACTTTTTGGAAATGTAGCGACCGTTTTGGATTGAACTCACTACTTCGTCCTGACGTATGAGGGATTTCCGCCATTTTTCGAAAGAATGAGCACTTTTACATTTGGAGGGCATGGATTGTCGGCGTACGAAGAATTGAGCGTAACTGTTGCACACGGTGTCCGTTTTGGGCCCATAAGTACTTTTTGGAAATGTAGCGACCGTTTTGGATTGAACTCACTACTTCGTCCTGACGTATGAGGGATTTCCGCCATTTTTCGAAAGAATGAGCACTTTTATATTTGGAAGGCATTGATCGTCGGCGTTCGAAGAATTGAGCGTAACTTTCGCACACGGTGTCCGTTTTAGGCCCATAAGTACTTTCTGGAAATGTACCGACCGTTTTGGATTGAACTCACAACTTCGTAGTGACGTACGAAGGATTTCGCCCATTTTCGGAAAGAATGAGCACTTTTATATTTGGAAGGCATTGATTGTCGGCGTTCGAAGAATTGAGCGTAACTTTCGCACACGGTGTCCGTTTTCGACCCATAAGTACTTTTTGGAAATGTAGCGACCGTTTTGGATTGAACTCACTACTTCGTCCTGACGTATGATGGATTTCCGCCATTTTTCGAAAGAATGAGCACTTTTATATTTGCAGGGCATGGATTGTCGGCGTACGAAGAATTGAGCGTAACTGTTGCACACGGTGTACGTTTTGGTCCTATAAGTACTCTTTGGA
>NW_019259711.1:0-27827 GCF_002742605.1 Olea europaea var. sylvestris
CCGCGCGCGATTTTTGTTTCCGATCAACCTGCCAAATTTCGGCCCATTCCTACACCGTCGCAAAAAATGACGAAATTGCCCCCGGCGCGAATTTTGCTTCCGATCAACCTGCCAAATTTCAGTCCATTCCGACACCGTCGCGAAAAATGACGAAATTGGCCCAACGCGATTTTTGTTTCCGGTCAACCTGCCAAAGTTCTGTCCATTCCGACACCGTCGCGAAAAATGACGATATTGCCCCCGACGTAATATTTGGTTCCGATCAACCAGCCAAATTTTCGCCAATTCCGACACCGTCGCGAAAAATGTCGGAATTGCCCATGGCGCGATTTTTGTTTTCGACCACCGTGAAAAATGGCGAAATTGCAACCGGCGCGATATTTGTTTCAGATCTACCTGCCAAATTTCAGCCCATTCAGACACTGTCGCGAAAAATGACGAAATTGCCTCCGGCGCGATTTTTGTTTCCGGTCAACCTGTCAAATTTTAGCCTATTCCGACATCTTCGCGCAAAATGACAAAATTACCCCTGGCCCGATTTTTGTTTCCGATCAACCTTCGAAATTTAAGCCCATTCCGACACCGTCACGAAAAATGACGAAATTGCCCCCGGCGCGATTTTTGTTTCCGATCAACCTGCTAAATTTTAGCCCATTCCGACACCTTCGCGAACAATGACGAAATTGACCACGGCCCGATTTTTGTTTCCGGTCAACCCGCCAAATTTAAGCCCATTCCGACACCGTCGCGAAAAATGACGATATTGCCCCCGGCGCAATATTTGTTTCCGATCAACCTGCCAAATTTCAGCCCAATCCGACACCGTCGCGAAAAATGAAATAAATTGCCCCCGGCGCGATTTTTGTTTCCGACCTTCGCAAAAAATGACGAAATTGCAACCGGCGCGATTTTTGTTTCCGATCAATCTGTCAAATTTTAGCCCATTCCGACACCGTAGCGAAAAATGACGAAATTGCCCCCGGCGCGATTTTTGTTTCCGATCAACCAGGCAAATTTCATCCCATTCCGACACCGTCGCGAAAAATGATGAAATTGCCCCCGGACGGATTTTTGTTTCCGATCAACCTGCTAAATTTCAGCCCATTCCGACACCGTCGCGAAAAATGACGATATTTCCCCCGGCGTAATATTTGTTTCCGATAAACCTGCCAAATTTTAGCCCATTCCGACACCGTCGCGAAAAATGACGAAATTGCCCCCAGTCCGATTTTTGTTTCCGATCAACCTGGCAAATTTCAGCCCATTCCGACACCGTCGCGAAAAATGATGAAATTGCCCCTGGCGCGATTTTTGTTTCCGACCTTCGCGAAAAATGTCGAAATTGCCCCCGGCGGGATTTTTGTTTCCGACCTTCGCGAAAAATGTCGAAATTGCCCCCGGCGGGATTTTTGTTTCCGACCTTCGCGAAAAATGTCGAAATTGCCCCCGGCGCAGTATTTGTTTCCGATCAACCTGCCAAATTTTAGCCCATTTCGACACCGTCGCGAAAAATGAAGAAATTGCCCCCGGCGCGATTTTTGTTTCCGACCTTCGCGAAAAATGTCGAAATTGCAACCGGCGCAGTATTTGTTTCCGACCAACCAACCAAATTTCAGCCCATTCAGACACCGTCGCGAAAAATGACGAAATTGCCCCCGGCGGGATTTTTGTTTCCGATCAACCTGTCAAATTTTAGCCCATTCTGACATCTTTGCGGAAAATGACGAAATTACACCTGGCCCGACTTTTGTTTCCGATCAACCTGCCAAATTTTAGCCCATTCCGACACCGTCGCGAAAAATGATGAAATTGCCCCTTGCGCTACTTTCGTTTCCGATCAACCTGTCAAATTTTAGCCCATTCCGACACCTTCGCGAAAAATGACGAAATTGCCCCCGGCGCGATTTTTGTTTCCGACCTTCGTTAAAAATGACGAAATTGCAGCCGGCGCGATATTTGTTTCCGATCAACCTGCCGAATGTCAGGCCATTCAGTTACCGTCACGAAAAATGACGAAATTACCCCCGGCGCGATCTTTGTTTCCGATCAACCTGTCAAATTTTAGCCCATTCCGACATATTCGCGAAAAATGACGAAATTACCCTTGGCCCGATTTTTGTTTCCTATCAACCTGCCAAATTTAAGCCCATTCCGACACCGTCACGAAAAATGACGAAATTGCCCCCGGCGCGATTTTTGTTTCCGATCAGCATGCCAAATTTTAGCACATTCCGACACCGTCGCAAAAAATGACGAAATTGCCCCCGGCCCGACTTTTGTTTCCCGTCAACCTGCCAAATTTAAGCCCATTCCGACACCGTCGCGAAAAATTACGAAATTGCCCCCGGCGCAATATTTGTTTCCGATCAACCTGCCAAATTTCAGCCCATTCCGACACCGTCGCGAAAAATGACAAAATTGCCCCCGGAGAGATTTTTGTTTCCGATAAAATGGTCAAATTTTATCCCTTTCCGACACCGTCGTGAAAAATGACGAAATTGCCCCCGGCGCGATTTTTGTTTCCGATCAACCTGTCAAATTTCAGCCCATTCCAACACCGTCGCGAAAAATGACGAAATTGCCCCTGCGCGATTTCTGTTTCCAATCAACCTGTCAAATTTTAGCCCATTCCGACACCTTCGCGAAAAATGACGAAATTGCCCCCGGCCCGATTTTTGTTTCCAGTCAACCTGCCAAATTTAAGCCCATTCCGATACCGTCGCGAAAAATCACGATATTGCCCTCGGCGCAATATTTATTTCCGATCAATCTGCCAAATTTCAGCCCATTCCGACACCGTCGCAAGAAATGACGAAATTGCCCCCGGCGCGATTTTTGTTTCCGACCTTCGCGAAAAATGACGAAATTGCAACCGGCGCGATATTTGTTTCCGATCAACCTGTCAAATTTCAACCCATTCCGACACCGTCGCGAAAAATGACGAAATTGCCCTCTGCGCGATTTCTGTTTCCGATCAACCTGTCAAATTTTAGCCCATTTCGACACCTTCACGAAAAATGAGGAAACTGCCCCCGGCCCGATTTTTGTTTCCAGTCAACCTGCAAAATTTAAGCCCATTCCGACACCGTCGCGAAAAATGACGATATTGCCCTCGGCGCAATATTTGTTTCCTATCAACCTGCCAAAATTCAGCCCATTCCGACACCGTCGTGAAAAATGACGTAATTGCCCCCGGCGCGATTTTTGTCTCCGATCAACCTGTCAAATTTTAGCCCATTCCGACATCATCGCGAAAAATGACGAAATTACAACCGGCACGATATTTGTTTCCGATCAACCTGCCAAATTTCAGCCCATTCAGACACCGTCGCGAAAAATGACGAAATTGACCCCGGCGCGATTTTTGTTTCCGATCAGCCTGTCAAATTTTAGCCCATTAAGACATCTTCGCGCAAAATGACGAAATTACCCCTGGCCCAATTTTTGTTTCCGATCAACCTGCCAAATTTAAGCCCATTCCGACACCGTCACGAAAAATAATGAAATTGCCCCTGGCGCGATTTTTGTTTCCGATCAACCTGCTAAATTTTAGCCCATTCCGACACCTTCGCGAACAATGATGAAATTGCCCCCGGCCTCATTTTTGTTTCCGGTCAACCTGCCAAATTTAAGCCCATTCCGACACCGTCGCGAAAAATGACGATATTGCCCCCGGCGCAATATTTGTTTCCGATCAACCTGCCAAATTTCAGCCCATTCCGACGCAGTCGCGAAAAATTACTAAATTACCCCGGCGCTGTTTTTGCTTCCGATCAACCTGTCAAATTTCAGCCCATTCCGACGCAGTCGCGAAAAATTACTAAATTACCCCGGCGCTGTTTTTGCTTCCGATCAACCTGTCAAATTTCAGCCCATTCCGACCCCGTTGCGAAAAATGACGAAATTGCCCCCGGCGAGATTTTTGTTTCCGATAAAACGGTCAAATTTTAACCCTTTCCGACACCGTCGTGAAAAATGACGAAATTGCCCCCGGCGTGATTTTTGCTTCCGATCAACCTGTCAAATTTCAACCCATTCCGACACCATCGCGAAAAATGACGAAATTGCCCCTGCGCGATTTCTGTTTCCGATCAACCTGTCAAATTTTAGCACATTCCGACACCTTCGCGAAAAATGACGAAACTGCCCCCGGCCCGATTTTTGTTTCCAGTCAACCTGCCAAATTTAAGCCCATTCCGACACCGTCGCGAAAAATGACGATATTGCCCTCGGCGCAATATTTGTTTCCGATCAACCTGCCAAATTTCAGCCCATTCCGACACCGCCGCGAAAAATGACGTAATTGCCCCCGGCGCGATTTTTGTCACCGATCAACCTGTCAAATTTAAGCCCATTCCGACATCGTCGCGAAAAATGACGAAATTACAACCAGCGCGATATTTGTTTCCGATCAACCTGAAAAATTTCAGCCCATTCAGACACCGTCGCGAAAAATGACGAAATTGACCCCGGCGCGAATTTTGTTTCCGATCAACCTGTCAAATTTTAGTCCATTACGACATCTTCGCGCAAAATGACGAAATTACCCCTGGCCCGATTTTTGTTTCCGATCAACCTGCCAAATTTAAGCCCAATCCGACACCGTCACGAAAAATGACGAAATTGCCCCTGGCGCGATTTTTGTTTCCGATCAACCTGCTAAATTTTAGCCCATTCTGACACCTTCGCGAACAATGATGAAATTGCCCCCGGCCCGATTTTTGTTTCCGGTCAACCTGCCAAATTTAAGCCCATTCCGACACCGTCGCGAAAAATGACGATATTGCCCCCGGCTCAATATTTGTTCTCGATCAACCTGCCAAATTTCAGCCCATTCCGACACCGTCGCGAAAAATGACGAAATTGCCCCCGGCGAGATTTTTGTTTCCGATAAAACGGTCAAATTTTAGCCCTTTCCGACACCATCGCAACAAATGACGAAATTGCCCACGGCGCGATTTTTGTTTCCGATCAACCTGGCTAATTTCAGCCCATTCCGACGCCGTCGCGAAAAATGACGAAATTGCCCACGGTGCGATTTTTGTTTCCGATCAACCTGGTAAATTTCACCCCATTCCGACACCGTCGAGAAAAATGACGAAATTGCCCCCGGCGCTATTTTTGTTTCCGAACAACCTGCCATGTTTCAGCCCATTCCGACACCGTCGCGAAAAATGACGGTATTGCCCCCGGCGCAATATTTGTTTCCGATCAACCTGCCAAATTTCAGCCCATTCAGACACCGTCGCGAAAAATGACGAAATTGCCTCCGCGCGCGATTTTTGTTTCCGATCAACCTGCCAAATTTCGGCCCATTCCTACACCGTCGCAAAAAATGACGAAATTGCCCCCAGCGCGAATTTTGCTTCCGATCAACCTGCCAAATTTCAGTCCATTCCGACACCGTCGCGAAAAATGACGAAATTGGCACAACGCGATTTTTGTTTCCGGTCAACCTGCCAAAGTTCTGTCCATTCCGACACCGTCGCGAAAAATGACGATATTGCCCACGACGTAATATTTGGTTCCGATCAACCAGCCAAATTTTCGCCAATTCCGACACCGTCGCGAAAAATGTCGAAATTACCCATGGCGCGATTTTTGTTTCCGACCACCGTGAAAAATGGCGAAATTGCAACCGGGGCGAAATTTGTTTCAGATCTACCTGCCAAATTTCAGCCCATTCAGACACCGTCACGAAAAATGACGAAATTGCCTCCGGCGCGATTTTTGTTTCCGGTCAACCTGTCAAATTTTAGCCTATTCCGACATCTTCGCGCAAAATGAAAAAATTGCCCCTGGCCCGATTTTTGTTTCCGATCAACCTGCGAAATTTGAAGCCCATTCCGACACCGTCACGAAAAATGACGAAATTGCCCCCGACGCGATTTTTGTTTCCGATCAACCTGCTAAATTTTAGCCCATTCCGACACCTTCGCGAACAATGATGAAATTGACCACGGCCCGATTTTTGTTTCCGGTCAACCTACCAAATTTAAGCCCATTCCGACACCGTCGCGAAAAATTGCCCGCGGCGCAATATTTGTATCCGATCAACCTGCCAAATTTCAGCCCATTCCGACACCGTCGCGAAAAATGACGAAATTGCCCTCGGCGCGATTTTTGTTTCCGACCTTCGCGAAAAATGACGAAATTGCAATCGGCGCGATTTTTGTTTCCGATCAATCTGTCAAATTTTAGCCCATTCCGACACCGTCGCGAAAAATGACGAAATTGCCCCCGGCGCGATTTTTGTTTCTGATCAACCTGGCAAATTTCATCCCATTTCGACACCGTCGCGAAAAATGATGAAATAGCCCCCGGAGCGATTTTTGTTTCCGATCAGCCTGCCAAATTTCAGCCCATTCCGACACCGTCGCGAAAAATGACGATATTTCCCCCGGCGCAATATTTGTTTCCGATCAACCTGCCAAATTTTAGCCCATTTCGACACCGTCGCGAAAAATGAAGAAATTGCCCCCGGTGCGATTTTTGTTGCCGGCCTTCGCGAAAAATGATGAAATTGCAACCGGCGCGATATTTGTTTTCAATCAACCCGCCAAATTTCAGCCCATTCAGACACCGTCACGAAAAATGACGAAATTGCCCCCGGCGCGATTTTTGCTTCCGATCAACCTGTCAAATTTTAGCCCATTCCGACATCTTTGCGAAAAATGACGAAATTATCCCTGGCCCGATTTTTGTTTCCGATCAACCTGCCAAATTTAAGCCCATTCTGACACCGTCGCGAAAAATGACGATATTGCCCCCGGCGTAATATTTGTTTCCGATCAACCTGCCAAATTTCAGCTCATTCCGACACCGTCGCGAAAAATGACGAAATTGCCCCCGGCGCGATTTTTGTTTCTGATCAACCTGCCAAATTTTAGCCCATTTGGACACCCTCGCTAAAAATGACGAAAGTGCCCTCGGCGAGATTTTTGTTTCCGATAAAACGGTCAAATTTTAGCCCTTTCCGACACCGTCGTGAAAAATGACGAAATTGCCCCCGGCCCGATTTTTGTTTCCGGTCAACCTGCCAAATTTAAGCCCATTCCGACACCGTCGCGAAAAATGACGATATTGCCCCCGGCGCAATATTTGTTTCCGATCAACCTGCCAAATTTTAGCCCATTTGGACACCTTCGCGAAAAATGACGAAATTACCCCCGACGAGATTTTTGTTTCCGATAAAACGGTCTAATTTTAGCCCTTTCCGACACCGTCGTGAAAAATGACGAAATTGCCCCCGGCGCGATTTTTGTTTTCGATCAACCTGTCAAATTTCAGCCCATTCCGACACTGTCGCGAAAAATGACGAAATTGCCCCTGCACGATTTCTGTTTCCGATCTACAAGTCAAATTTTAGCCCATTCCGACACCTTCGCGAAAAATGACGAAATTGCCCCCGGCCCGATTTTTGTTTCCAGTCAACCTACCAAATTTAAGCCCATTCCGACACCGTCGCGAAAAATGACGAAATTGCCCCCGGCGCAATATTTGTTTCCGATCAACCTGCCAAATTTCAGCCCAATCCGACACCGTCGCGAAAAATGAAATAAATTGCCCCCGACGCGATTTTTGTTTCCGACCTTCGCGAAAAATGACGAAATTGCAACCGGCGCGATTTTTGTTTCCGATCAATCCGTCAAATTTTAGCCCATTCCGACACCGTAGCGAAAAATGACGAAATTGCCCCCTGCGCGATTTTTGTTTCCGATCAACATGGCAAATTTCATCCCATTCCGACACCATCGCGAAAAATGATGAAATTGCCCCCGGAGGGATTTTTGTTTCTGATCAACCTGCTAAATTTCAGCCCATTCCGACACCGTCGCGAAAAATGACGATATTTCCCCCGGCGCAATATTTGTTTCCGATCAACCTGCCAAATTTTAGCCCATTCCGACACCGTCGCGAAAAATGACGAAATTGCCCCCAGTCCGATTTTTTTTTCCGATCAACCTTGCAAATTTCAGCCCATTCCGACACCGTCGCGAAAAATGACGAAATTGCCCCCGGAGGGATTTTTGTTTCCGATCAACCTGCTAAATTTCAGCCCATTCCGACACCGTCGCGAAAAATGACAATATTTCCCCCGGCGCAATATTTGTTTCCGATCAACCTGCCAAATTTTAGCCCATTCCGACACCGCCGCGAAAAATGAAGAAATTGCCCCCGGGGCGATTTTTGTTTCCGACCTTCGCGAAAAATGTCGAAATTGCAACCGGTGCGATATTTGTTTCCGACCAACCTACCAAATTTCAGCCCATTCAGACACCGTCGCGAAAAATGACGAAATTGCCCCCGGCGGGATTTTTGTTTCCGATCAACCTGTCAAATTTTAGCCCATTCTGACATCTTTGCGGAAAATGACGAAATTCCCCCTGGCCCGATTTTTGTTTCCGATCAACCTGCCAAATTTAAGCCCATTCCGACACCGTCACGAAAAATGACGAAATTACCCCCGGCCCGATTTTTGTTTCCGGTCAACCTGCCAAATTTAAGCCCATTCCGACGCCTTCACGAAAAATGACGAAATTGCCCCCGGCCCGATTTTTGTTTCCGGTCAACCCGCCAAATTTAAGCCCATTCCGACACCGTCGCGAAAAATAACGATATTGCCCCAGGCGTAATATTTGTTTCCGACCAACCTGCCAAATTTCAGCCCATTCCGACACCGTCGCGAAAAATGACGAAATTGCCCCCAGTGCGATTTTTGTTTCCGATCAACCTGGCAAATTTCAGCCCATTCTGACACCGTCACGAAAAATGACGAAATTGCCCCCGGAGCGATTTTTGTGTCCGATCAACCTGCCAAATTTCAGCCCATTCCGACACCGTCGCGAAAAATGACTATATTTCCCCCGGCGCAATATTTGTTTCCGATCAACCTGTCAAATTTTAGCCCATTCCGACATCTTCGCGCAAAATGACGAAATTACCCCTAGCCCGATTTTTGTTTCCGATCAACCTGCCAAATTTAAGCCCATTCCGACACCGTCACGAAAAATGACGAAGTTGCCCCTGGCGCGATTTTTGTTTTCGATCAACCTGCTAAATTTTAGCCCATTCCGACACCTTCGCGAACAATGTTGAAATTGCCCCGGCCCGATTTTTGTTTCCGGTCAACCTGCCAAATTTAAGCCCATTCCGACACCGTCGTGAAAAATGACGATATTGCCCCCGGCTCAATATTTGTTCCCGATCAACCTGCCAAATTTCAGCCCATTCCGACACCGTCGCGAAAAATGAAGAAATTGCCCCCGGCGAGATTTTTGTTTTCGACCTTCGCGAAAAATGACGATATTGCCCCCGGCGCAATATTTGTTTCCGATCGATCTGCCAAATTTCAGCCCATTCCGAAACAGTTTCGAAAAATGACGAAATTGCCCCCGGCGAGATTTTTGTTTCCGATAAAACGGTCAAATTTTAGCACTTTCCGACACCATCGTGAAAAATGACGAAATTGCCCCCGGTGCGATTTTTGTTTCCGATCAATCAGTCAAATTTTAGCCCATTCCGACACTATCGCGACAAATGATGAAATTGCTCACGGCGCGATTTTTGTTTCCGATCAACCTGGCTAATTTCAGCCCATTCCGACGCCGTCGCGAAAAATGACGAAATTGCCCACGGTGCGATTTTTGTTTCCGATCAACCTGGTAAATTTCAGCCCATTCCGACACCGTCGTGAAAAATGACGAAATTGCCCACGGCGCTATTTTTGTTTCCGAACAACCTGCCAAGTTTCAGCCCATTCCGACACCGTCGCGAAAAATGACGATATTGCCCACGGCGCAATATTTGTTTCCGATCAACCTGCCAAATTTCAGTCCATTCAGACACCGTCGCGAAAAATGACGAAATTGCCTCCCCGCGTGATTTTTGTTTCCGATCAACCTGCCAAATTTCGGCCCATTCCTACACCGTCGCAAAAAATGACGAAATTGACCCCGGCGCGAATTTTGCTTCCGATCAACCTGCCAAATTTCAGTCCATTCCGACACCGTCGCGAAAAATGACGAAATTGGCCCAACGCGATTTTTGTTTCCGGTCAACCTGCCAAAGTTCTGTCCATTCCGACACCGTCGTGAAAAATGACGATATTGCCCCCGACGTAATATTTGGTTCTGATCAACCAGCCAAATTTTCGCCAATTCCGACACCGTCGCGAAAAATGTCGAAATTGCCCATGGCGCGATTTTTGTTTCCGACCACCGTGAAAAATGGCGAAATTGCAACCGGCGCGATATTTGTTTCAGATCTACCTGCCAAATTTCAGCCCGTTCAGACACCGTCGCGAAAAATGACGAAATTGCCTCCGGCGCGATTTTTGTTTCCGGTCAACCTGTCAAATTTTAGCCTATTCCGACATCTTCGCGCAAAATGACGAAATTACCCCTGGCCCGATTTTTGTTTCCGATCAACCTGCTAAATTTTAGCCCATTCCGACACCGTCGCGAAAAATGATGAAATAGCCCCCGGAGCGATTTTTGCTTCCGATCAGCCTGCCAAATTTCAGCCCATTCCGACACCGTCGCGAAAAATGATGAAATAGCCCCCGGAGCGATTTTTGCTTCCGATCAGCCTGCCAAATTTCAGCCCATTCCGACACCGTCGCGAAAAATGATGAAATAGCCCCCGGAGCGATTTTTGCTTCCGATCAGCCTGCCAAATTTCAGCCCATTCCGACACCGTCGCGAAAAATGATGAAATAGCCCCCGGAGCGATTTTTGCTTCCGATCAGCCTGCCAAATTTCAGCCCATTCCGACACCGTCGCGAAAAATGATGAAATAGCCCCCGGAGCGATTTTTGTTTCCGATCAACCTGCTAAATTTTAGCCCATTCCGACACCGTCGCGAAAAATGACGAAATTGCCCCCGGCGCGATTTTTGTTTCCGATCAACCTGGCAAATTTCATTCCATTTCGACACCGTCGCGAAAAATGATGAAATAGCCCCCGGAGCGATTTTTGTTTCCGATCAGCCTGCCAAATTTCAGCCCATTCCGACACCGTCGCAAAAAATGACGATATTTCCCCCGGCGCAATATTTGTTTCCGATCAACCTGCCAAATTTGAGCCCATTCCGACACCGTCGCGAAAAATGAAGAAATTGCCCACGGTGAGATTTTTGTTTCCGACCTTCGCGAAAAATGACGAAATTGCAACCGGCGCGATATTTGTTTTCGATCAACCCGCCAAATTTCAGCCCATTCAGACACCGTCGCGAAAAATGACGAAATTGCCCCCGGCGCGATTTTTGCTTCCGATCAACCTGTCAAATTTTAGCCCATTCCGACATCTTTGCGAAAAATGACGAAATTACCCCTGGCCCGATTTTTGTTTCCGATCAACCTGCCAAATTTAAGCCCATTCCGACACTGTCACGAAAAATGACGAAATTGCCCCCGGCGCGATTTTTGTTTCCGGTCAACCTGCCAAATTTTAGCCCTTTCCGACACCTTCGCGAACAATGACGAAATTGCCCCCGGCCCGATTTTTGTTTCCGGTCAACCTGCCAAATTTAAGCCCATTCCGACACCTTCACGAAAAATGACGAAATTGACCCCGGCCCGATTTTTGTGTACGGTCAACCCGCCAAATTTAAGCACATTCCGACACCGTCGCGAAAAATGACGAAATTGCCCACGGCGCGATTTTTGTTTCCGATCAACCTGGCAAATTTCATTCCATTCCGACACCGTCGCGAAAAATGACGAAATTACACCCAGAGCGATTTTTGTTTCCGATCAACCTGCCAAATTTCAGCCCATTCCGATACCGTCGCGAAAAATGAAGATATTTCCCCCGGCGCGATTTTTTTTCCGATCAACCTGTGAAATTTTAGCCCATTCCGACATCTTCGTGAAAAATGACGAAATTACCCCCGGCCTGATTTTTGTCTCCGATCAACCGGCAAAATTTAAGCCCACTCCGACACCATCACGAAAAATTACGAAATTGCCCCTGGCGTGATTTTTTTTTCCGATCAACCTGACAATTTTCAGCCCATTCCGACACCGCAGCGAAAAATGACGAAATTGCCCCCGACGCGCTTTTTGTTTCCGATCAACCTGTCAAATTTTAGCCCATTCCGACACCTTCACGAAAAATGAAGAAATTACCCCCGGCCCGATTTTTGTTTCCGGTCAACCTTTCAAATTTAAGCCCATTCCGACACCGTCGCGAAAAATGACGATATTGCCCCCGGCGTAATATTTGTTTCCGACCAACCTGCCAAATTTCAGCTCATTCCGACACCGTCGCGAAAAATGACGAAATTGCCCCCGGCGCGATTTTTGTTTCTGATCAACCTGCCAAATTTTAGCCCATTTGGACACCCTCGCTAAAAATGACGAAATTGCCCCCGGCGAGATTTTTGTTTCCGATAAAACGGTCAAATTTTAGCCCTTTCCGACACCGTCGTGAAAAATGACGAAATTGCCCCCGGCCCGATTTTTGTTTCCGGTCAACCTGCCAAATTTAAGCCCATTCCGACACCGTCGCGAAAAATGACGATATTGCCCCCGGCGTAATATTTGTTTCCAATCAACCTGCCAAATTTCAGCCCATTCCGACACCGTCGCGAAAAATGACGAAATTGTCCCCGACCCGATTTTTGTTTCCGGTCAGCCTGCCAAATTTAAGCCCATTCCGACACCGTCGCGAAAAATGACGATATTGCCCCCGGCGTAATATTTGTTTCCGATCAACCTGCCAAATTTTAGCCCATTTGGACATCTTCGCGAAAAATGACGAAATTACCCCCGACGAGATTTTTGTTTCCGATAAAACGGTCAAATTTTAGCACTTTCCGACACCGTCGTGAAAAATGACGAAATTGCCCCCGGCGCGATTTTTGTTTCCGATCAACCTGTTAAATTTCAACCCATTCCGACACTGTCGCGAAAAATGACGAAATTGCCCCCTGCACGATTTCTGTTTCTGATCTACCTGTCAAATTTTAGCCCATTCCGACACCTTCGCGAAAAATGACTAAATTGCCCCCGGCCCGATTTTTGTTTCCAATCAACCTACCAAATTTAAGCCCATTCCGACACCGTCGCGAAAAATGACGAAATTGCCCCCGGCGCAATATTTGTTTCCGATCAACCTGCCAAATTTCAGCCCATTCCGACACCGTCGCGAAAAATGACGAAATTGCCCACGGCGTGATTTTTGTTTCCGACCATCGTGAAAACTGGCGAAATTGCAACCGGCGCGATATTTGTTTCCGATCAACCTTCCAAATTTTAGCCCATTCAGACACCGTCGCGAAAAATGACGAAATTGCCTCCGGCGCGATTTTTGTTTCCGACCTTCGCGAAAAATGTCGAAATTGCAACCGGCGCGATATTTGTTTCCGACCAACCTACCAAATTTCAGCCCATTCAGACACCGTCGCGAAAAATGACGAAATTGCCCCCGGCGGGATTTTTGTTTCCGATCAACCTGCCAAATTTAAGCCCATTCCGACACCGTCACGAAAAATGACGAAATTGCCCCCGGCGCGATTTTTGTTTCCGATCAACCTGCCAAATTTAAGCCCATTCCGACACCGTCACGAAAAATGACGAAATTGCCCCCGGCGCGATTTTTGTTTCCGATCAACCTGCCAAATTTCAGCCCAATCCGACACCGTCGCGAAAAATGAAATAAATTGCCCCTGGCGCGATTTTTGTTTCCAACCTTCGCGAAAAATGACGAAATTGCAACCGGCGCGATTTTTATTTCCGATCAATCTGTCAAATTTTAGCCCATTCCGACACCGTAGCGAAAAATGACAAAATTGCCCCCGGCGCGATTTTTGTTTCCGATCAACCTGGCAAATTTCATCCCATTCCGACACCGTCGCGAAAAATGATGAAATTGCCCCGGAGGGATTTTTGTTTTCGATCAACCTGCTAAATTTCAGCCCATTCCGACACCGTCGCGAAAAATGACGATATTTCCCCCGGCGCAATATTTGTTTCCGATCAACCTGCCAAATTTTAGCCCATTCCGACACTGTCGCGAAAAATGACGAAATTGCCCCCAGTCCGATTTTTGTTTCCGATCAACCTGGCAAATTTCAGCCCATTCCGACACCGTCGCGAAAAATGACGAAATTGCCCCCGGAGGGATTTTTGTTTCCGATCAACCTGCTAAATTTCAGCCCATTCCGATACCGTCGCGAAAAATGACGATATTTCCCCCGGCGCAATATTTGTTTCCGATCAACCTGCCAAATTTTAGCCCATTCCGACACTGTCGCGAAAAATGAAGAAATTGCCCCCGGCGCGATTTTTGTTTCCGACCTTCGCGAAAAATGTCGAAATTGCAACCTGCGCGATATTTGTTTCCGACCAACCTACCAAATTCAGACACCGTCGCGAAAAATGACGAAATTGCCCACGGCGGGATTTTTGTTTCCGATCAACCTGTCAAATTTTAGCCCATTCTGACATCTTTGCGGAAAATGACGAAATTACCCCCGGCCCGATTTTTGTTTCCGGTCAACCTGCCAAATTTAAGCCCATTCCGACACCTTCACGAAAAATGACGAAATTGCCCCCGGCCCGATTTTTGTTTCCGGTCAACCCGCCAAATTTAAGCACATTCCGACACCGTCGCGAAAAATAACGATATTGCCCCAGGCGTAATATTTGTTTCCTACCAACCAGCCAAATTTCAGCCCATTCCGACACCGTCGCGAAAAATGACGAAATTGCCCCCAGTGCGATTTTTGTTTCCGATCAACCTGGCAAATTTCAGCCCATTCTGACACCGTCGCGAAAAATGACGAAACTGCCCCCGGAGCGATTTTTGTGTCCGATCAACCTGCCAAATTTCAGCCCATTCCGACACCGTCGCGAAAAATGACGATATTTCCCCCGGCGCAATATTTGTTTCCGATCAACCTGTCAAATTTTAGCCCATTCCGACATCTTCGCGCAAAATGACGAAATTACCCCTAGCCCGATTTTTGTTTCCGATCAACCTGCCAAATTTAAGCCCATTCTGACACCATCACGAAAAATGACGAAATTGCCCCCGGCGCGATTTTTGTTTCCGATCAACCTTCCAAATTTTAGCCCATTCCGACACCTTCGCGAACAATGACGAAATTGCCCCCGACCCGATTTTTGTTTCCGGTCAACCTGCCACATTTAAGCCCATTCCGACACCGTCGCGAAAAATGACGATATTGCCCCCGGCGCAATATTTATTTCCGATCAACCTACCAAATTTCAGCCCATTCCGACACCATCGCGAAAAATGAAATAAATTGCCCCCGGAGCGATTTTTGTTTCCGACCTTCGTGAAAAATGACGAAATTGCAACCGGCGCTATTTTTGTTTCCGATCAATCTGTCAAATTTTAGCCCATTCCGACACCGTCGCGAAAAATGACGAAATTGCCCCCGGCGCGATTTTTGTTTCCGATCAACCAGGCAAATTTCAATCCATTCCGACACCGTCGCGAAAACTGACGAAATTGCCCCCGGAGGTATTTTTCTTTTCGATCAACCTGCCAAATTTTAGCCCATTCCGACACCGTGGCGAAAAATGACGATATTTCCCCCGGCGCGACTTTTGTTTCCGGTCAACCTGTCAAATTTTAGCCCATTCCGACACCTTCACGAAAAATGACGAAATTGCCCCCGGCCCGATTTTTGTTTCCGGTCAACCTGCCAAATTTAAGCCCATTCCGACACCGTCGCGAAAAATAACGATATTGCCCCAGGCGTAATATTTGTTTCCGACCAACCTGCCAAATTTCAGCCCATTCCGACACCGTCCCGAAAAATGACGAAATTGCCCCCAGTGCGATTTTTGTTTCCGATCAACCTGGCAAATTTCAGCCCATTCTGACACCGTCGCGAAAAATGACGAAATTGCCCCCGGAGCGATTTTTGTGTCCGATCAACCTGCCAAATTTCAGCCCATTTCGACACCGTCGCGAAAAATGACGATATTTCCCCCGGCGCAATATTTGTTTCCGATCAACCTGTCAAATTTTAGCACATTCCGACATCTTCGCGCAAAATGACGAAATTACCCCTGGCCTGATTTTTGTTTCCGATCAACCTGCCAAATTTAAGCCCATTCCGACACCGTCACGAAAAATGACGAAATTGCCCCCGGCGCGATTTTTGTTTCCGATCAACCTGCCAAATTTTAGCCCATTCCGACACCTTCGCGAACAATGACGAAATTGCCCCCGGCCCGATTTTTATTTTCGGTCAACCTGCCACATTTAAGCCCATTCCGGCACCGTCGCGAAAAATGACGATATTGCCCCCGGCGCAATATTTATTTCCGATCAACCTACCAAATTTCAGCCCATTCCGACACCATCGCGAAAAATGAAATAAATTGCCCCCGGAGCGATTTTTGTTTCCGACCTTCGTGAAAAATGACGAAATTGCAACCGGCGCTATTTTTTTTCCGATCAATCTGTCAAATTTTAGCCCATTCCGACACCGTCGTGAAAAATGACGAAATTGCCCCCGGCGCGATTTTTGTTTCCGATCAACCGGGCAAATTTCAGCCCATTCCGACACCGTCGCGAAAAATGACGAAATTTCCACCGGAGGGATTTTTGTTTCCGATCAACCTGTCAAAATTTCAGCCCATTCCGACACCGTCGCGAAAAATGACGATATTTCCGCCGGCGCGATTTTTGTTTCCGATCAACCTGTCAAATTTTAGCCCATTCCGAAATCTTCGAGAAAAATGACGAAATTACCCCCGGCCCGATTTTTGTTTCCGATCAACCGGCCAAATTTAAGCCCACTCCGACACCGTCACGAAAAATGACGAAATTGCCCCCGGCGTGATTTTTGTTTCCGATCAACCTGCCAAATTTCAGCCCATTCCGACACCGTCGCGAAAAATGACGAAATTGCCCACGACGCGATTTTTGTTTCCGATCAAACTGTCAAATTTTAGCCCATTCCGACAGCTTCACGAAAAATGACGAAATTACCTCGGCTCGATTTTTTTTCCGATCAACCTGCAAAATTTAAGCCCATTCTGACACCGTCGCGAAAAATGACGATATTGCCCCCGGCGTAATATTTGTTTCCGATCAACCTGCTAAATTTCAGCCCATTCCGACACCGTCGCGAAAATGACGAAATTGCCCCCGGAGCGATTTTTGTTTCCTACCTTCGCAAAAAATGAGAAAATTGCAATCGGTGCGATTTTTGTTTCCGATCAATCTGTCAAATTTTAGCCCATTCCGACACCGTCGCGACAAATGACGAAATTGTCCACGGCACGATTTTTGTTTCCGATCAACCTGGCTAATTTCTGCCCATTCCAACACCGTCGCGAAAAATGATGAAATTGCCCATGGCGCAATTTTTGTTTCCGATCAACCTGGCAAATTTTAGCCCATTTCGACACCGTCGCGAAAAATGACGAAATTGCCCCCGTAGGGATTTTTGTTTCCGATCAACCTGCCAAATTTCAGCCCATTCCGACACCGTCGCGAAAAATGACGATATTTCCCCCGGCGCAATATTTGTTTCCGATCAACCTGCCAAATTTTAGCCCATTCCGACACCGTCGCGAAAAATGAAGAAATTGTCCCCGGCGCGATTTTTGTTTCCGACCTTCGCGAAAAATGACGAAATTGCAACCGGCGCGATATTTGTTTCCGACCAACCTACCAAATTTCAGCCCATTCAGACACCGTCGTGAAAAATGACGAAATTACACCCGGCGGGATTTTTGTTTCCGATCAACCTGTCAAATTTTAGCCCATTCCGACATCTTTGCGAAATATGACGAAATTACCCCTGGCCCGATTTTTGTTTCCGATCAACCTGCCAAATTTAATCCCATTCCGACATCGTCACGAAAAATGACGAAATTGCCCCTGGCGCGATTTTTGTTTCCGATCAACCTGCTAAATTTTAGCCCATTCCGACACCTTCGCGAACAATGATGAAATTGCCCCCGGCCCGATTTTTGTTTCCGGTCAAACTACCAAATTTAAGCCCATTCCGACACCGTCACGAAAAATGACGAAATTGCCTCCGGCGCGATTTTTATTTCCGATCAACCTGCCAAATTTCGGCCCATTCCTACACCGTCGCGAAAAATGACGAAATTGCCCCAACGCGATTTTTGTTTCCGGTCAACCTACCAAAGTTCTGCACATTCCGACACCGTCGCGAAAAATGACGATATTGCCCCCGGCGTAATATTTGGTTCCGATCAACCAGCCAAATTTTCGCCAATTCCGACACCGTCTTGAAAAATGTCGAAATTGCCCGCGGCGCGATTTTTGTTTCCGACCACCGTAAAAAATGGCGAAATTGCAACCGGCGCGATATTTGTTTCAGATCAACCTGCCAAATTTCAGCCCATTCAGACACCGTCGCGAAAAATGACGAAATTGCCTCCGGCGCGATTTTTGTTTCCGGTCAACCTGACAAATTTTAGCCTATTCCGACATCTTCGCGCAAAATGACGAAATTACCCCTGGCCCGATTTTTGTTTCCGATCAACCTGCCAAATTTAAGCCCATTCCGACACCGTCATGAAAAATGACGAAATTGCCCCCGGCGCGATTTTTGTTTCCGATCAACCTGCTAAATTTTAGCCCATTCCGACACCTTCGCGAACAATGACGAAATTGCCCCCGGCCCGATTTTTGTTTCCGGTCAACCTACCAAATTTAAGCCCATTCCGACACCGTCACGAAAAATGACGATATTGCCCCCGGCGCAATATTTGTATCCGATCAACCTGCCAAATTTCAGCCCATTCCGACACCGTCGCGAAAAATGACGAAATTGCCCCCGGCGCGATTTTTGTTTCCGATCAACCTGGCAAATTTCAGCCCATTTCGACACCGTCGCGAAAAATGACGAAATAGCCCCCGGAGCGATTTTTGTTTCCGATCAACCTGCCAAATTTCAGCCCATTCCGACACCGTCGCGAAAAATGACGAAATTGCCCCCGGCGCGATTTTTGTTTCCGATCAACCTGGCAAATTTCAGCCCATTTCGACACCGTCGCGAAAAATGACGAAATAGCCCCCGGAGCGATTTTTGTTTCCGATCAGCCTGCCAAATTTCAGCCCATTCCGACATCTTTGCGAAAAATGACGATATTACCCCTGGCCCGATTTTTGTTTCCGATCAACCTGCCAAATTTAAGCCCATTCCGACACTGTCACGAAAAATGACGAAATTGCCCCCGGCGCGATTTTTGTTTCCGGTCAACCTGTCAAATTTTAGCCCGTTCCGACACCTTCGCGAACAATGACGAAATTGCCCCCGGCCCGATTTTTGTTTCCGGTCAACCTGCCAAATTTAAGCCCATTCCGACACCTTCACGAAAAATGACGAAATTGCCCCTGGCCCGATTTTTGTTTCCGGTCAACCCGCCAAATTTAAGCCCATTCCGACACCGTCGGGAAAAATAACGATATTGCCCCAGGCGTAATATTTGTTTCCGACCAACCTGCCAAATTTCAGCCCATTCCGACACCGTCGCGAAAAATGACGAAATTGCCCCCGGAGCGATTTTTGTGTCCGATCAACCTGCCAAATTTCAGCCCATTCCGACACCGTCGCGAAAAATGACGAAATTGCCCCCAGTGCGATTTTTGTTTCCGATCAACCTGGCAAATTTCAGCCCATTCTGAAACCGTCGCGAAAAATGACGAAATTGCCCCCGGAGCGATTTTTGTGTCCGATCAACCTGCCAAATTTCAGCCCATTCCGACACCGTCGCGAAAAATTACGATATTTCCCCCGGCGCTATTTTTGTTTCCGATCAACCTGTCAAATTTTAGCCCATTCCGAAATCTTCGAGAAAAATGACGAAATTATCCCCGGCCCGATTTTTGTTTCCGATCAAACGGCCAAATTTAAGCCCACTCCGACACCGTCACGAAAAATGACGAAATTGCCCCCGGCGTGATTTTTGTTTCCGATCAACCTGCCAAATTTCAGCCCATTCCGACACCGTCGCGAAAAATGACGAAATTGCCCCCAACGCGATTTTTGTTTCCGATCAAACTGTCAAATTTTAGCCCATTCCGACACCTTCACGAAAAATGACGAAATTACCCCCGGCCCAATTTTTGTTTCCGATCAACCTGCCAAATTTAAGCCCATTCTGACACCGTCGCGAAAAATGACGATATTCCCCCGGCATAATATTTGTTTCCGATCAACCTGCTAAATTTCAGCCCATTCCGACACCGTCGTGAAAAATGACGAAATTGCCCCCGGCGCGATTTTTGTTTCCGACCTTCGGGAAAAATGACAAAACTGCAACCGGTGCGATTTTTGTTTCCGATCAATCTGTCAAATTTTTGCCCATTCCGACACCGTCGCGACAAATGACGAAATTGCCCACGGCACGATTTTTGTTTCCGATCAACCTGGCTAATTTCTGCCCATTCCGACACCGTCGCGAAAAATGATGAAATTGCCCATGGCACGATTTTTGTTTCTGATCAACCTGGTAAGTTTCAGCCCATTCCGAGACCGTCGCGAAAAATGACGAAATTGCCCACGGCGCGATTTTTGTTTCCGATCAACCAGCCAAGTTTCAGCCCATTCCGACACCGTCGCGAAAAATGACGATATTGCCCCCGGCGCAATATTTGTTTCCGATCAACCAGCCCAATTTCCGCCCATTCCGACACCGTCGAGAAAAATGACGAAATTGCCCCTGATGCGATTTTTGTGTCCGACCTTCGCGAAAAATGACGAAATTGCAACCGGTGCGATTTTTGTTCCCGATCAATCTATCAAATTTTAGCCCATTCCGACACCTTCGCGAACAATGACGAAATTGCCCCCGGCCCGATTTTTGTTTCCGATCAACCTGCCAAATTTCAGCCCATTCCGACACCGTCGCGATAAATGACGATATTGCCCCCGGCGCAAAATTTGTTTCCGATCAACCTGCCAAATTTCAGCCCATTTCGACACCGTCGCCAAAAATGACGAAATTGCCCCCGGCGCGATTTTTGTTTACGACCTTCGCGAAAAATGACGAAATTGCAACCGGCGCGATTTTTGTTTCCGATCAATCTGTCAAATTTTAACCCATTCCGACACCGTCGCGAAAAATGACGAAATTGCCCCCGGCGCGATTTTTGTTTCCGATCAACCTGGCAAATTTCAGCCCATTCCGACACCGTCGCGAAAAATGACGAAATTGCCCCCTGAGCAATTTTTGTTTCCGATTAACCAGCCAAATTTCGGCCCATTTCGGTACCGTCGCGAAAAATGACGATATTTCCCCCGACGCAATAATTGTTTCCCATCAACCTGCCAAATTTCAACCCATTCAGACACCGTCGCGAAAAATGACGAAATTGCCCCAGGAGCGATTTTTGTTTCCGATCAACCTGCCAAATTTCAGCCCATTCCGACACCGTCGCGAAAAATGACGATATTTCCCCGGCGCAATATTTGTTTCCGATCAACCTGCCAAATTTAAGCCCACTCCGACACCGTCACGAAAATGACGAAATTGCCCCTGGCGTGATTTTTGTTTCCGATCAACCTGCAAAATTTCAGCCCATTCCGACACCGCCGCGAAAAATGACGAAATTGCCCCCGGCGCTATTTTTGTTTCCGATCAACCTGTCAAATTTTAGCCCATTCCGACACCTTCACGAAAAATGACGAAATTGCCCCCGGCCCGATTTTTGTTTCCGGTCAACCTGCCAAATTTAAGCCCATTACGTCACCGTCGTGAAAAATGACGATATTGCCACCGGCGTAATATTTGTTTCCGATCAACCTGCCAAATTACAGCCCATTCCGACATTGTCGCGAAAAATGACGAAATTGCCCCCGGCGCGATTTTTACTTCCGACCTTCGCGAAATATGACAAAATTGCAACCGGCGCGTTTTTTGTTTCCGATCAATCTGTCAAATTTTAGCTCATTCCGACACCGTCGCGACAAATGACGAAATTGCCCCCGACGCGATTTTTGTTTCCGGTCAAACTGTCAAATTTTAGCCCATTCCGACACCTTCACGAAAAATGACGAAATTACCGCCGGCCCGATTTTTGTTTCCGATCAACCTGCCAAATTTAAGCCCATTCTGACACCGTCGCGAAAAGTGACGATATTGCCCCCGCGCGATTTTTATTTCCGGTCAACCTGCCAAATTTTAGCCCGTTCCGACACCTTCGCGAACAATGACGAAATTGCCCCCGGCCCGATTTTTGTTTCCGGTCAACCTGCCAAATTTAAGCCCATTCCGACACCTTCACGAAAAATGACGAAATTGACCCCGGCCCGATTTTTGTTTCCGGTCAACCCGCCAAATTTAAGCCCATTCCGACACCGTCGCGAAAAATGACGATATTGCCCCCGGCGTAATATTTGTTTCCGATCAACTTGCCAAATTTCAGCCCATTCCGACACCGTCGCGAAAAATAACGAAATTGCCCCCGGCGCGATTTTTGTTTCCGATCAACCTGGCAAATTTCAGCCCATTCCGACACCGTCGCGAAAAATGACGAAATTGCACCCGGAGCGATTTTTGTTTCCGATCAACCTGCCAAATTTCTGCCCATTCCGACACCGTCGCGAAAAATGACGATATTTCCCCCGGCGTGATTTTTGTTTCCGTTCAACCTGCCAAATTTAAGCCCATTCCGACACCGTCGCGAAAAATGACGATATTGTCCCCGGCGTAATATTTGTTTCCGATCAACCTGCCAAATTTCAGCCCATTCCGACACCGTCGCGAAAAATGACGAAATTGCCCCTGGCGCGATTTTTGTTTCCGGTCAACCTGCCAAATTTTAGCCCATTTGGACACCTTCGCGAAAAATGACGAAATTGCCCCCGGCGAGATTTTTGTTTCCGATAAAACGGTCAAATTTTAGCCCTTTTCGACACCGTCGTGAAAAATGACGAAATTGCCCCCGGCGCGATTTTTGTTTCCGATCAACCTGTCAAATTTCAGCCCATTCCGACACCGTCGCGAAAAATGACGAAATTGCCCCTGCACGATTTCTGTTTCCGATCTACCTGTCAAATTTTAGCCCATTCCGACACCTTCGCGAAAAATGACGAAATTGCTCCCGGCCCGATATTTGTTTCCAGTCAACCTACCAAATTTAAGCCAATTCCGACACCGTCGCGAAAAATGACGAAATTGCCCCCGGCGCAATATTTGTTTCTGATCAACCTGCCAAATTTCAGCCCATTCCGACACCGTCGCGAAAAATGACGAAATTGCCCACGGCGCGATTTTTGTTTCCGACCATCCTGAAAACTGGCGAAATTGCAACCGGCGTGATATTTGTTTCCGATCAACCTGCCAAATTTCAGCCCATTCAGACACCGTCGCGGAAAATGACGAAATTGCCTCCGGCGCGATTTTTGTTTCCGATCAACCTGTCAAATTTTAGCCCATTCCGACATCTTCGCGCAAAATGACGAAATTACCCCTGGCCCGATTTTTGTTTCCGATCAACCTGCCAAATTTAAGCCCATTTCGACACCGTCACGAAAAATGACGAAATTGCCCCCGGCTCGATTTTTGTTTCCGATCAACTTGCCAAATTTTAGCTCATTCCGACACCTTCGCGAACAATGACGAAATTGCCCCCGGCCCGATTTTTGTTTCCGGTCAACCAGCCAAATTTAAGCCCATTCCGACACCGTCGCTAAAAATAACGATATTGCCCCAGGCGTAATATTTGTTTCCGACCAACCTGCCAAATTTCAGCCCATTCCGACACCGTCGCGAAAAATGACGAAATTGCCCCCAGTGCGATTTTTGTTTCCGATCAACCTGGCAAATTTCAGCCCATTCTGACACCGTCGTTAAAAATGACGAAATTGCCCCCGGAGCGATTTTTGTGTCCGATCAACCTGCCAAATTTCAGACCATTCCGACACCGTCACGAAAAATGAAGATATTTCCCCCGGCGCGATTTTTGTTTCCGATCAACTTGTCAAATTTTTGCCCATTCCGACATCTTCGCGCAAAATGACGAAATTACCCCCGGCCCGATTTTTTTTTCCGATCAACCTGCCAAATTTAAGCCCATTCCGACACCGTCACGAAAAATGACGAAATTGCCCCCGGTGCGATTTTTGTTTCCGATCAACCTGCCAAATTTTTGCCCATTCCGACACCTTCGCGAAAAATGACGAAATTGCCCCCGGCCCGATTTTCGTTTCCGGTCAACCCGCCAAATTTAAGCACATTCCGACACCGTCGGGAAAAATAACGATATTGCCCCAGGCGTAATATTTGTTTCCGACCATCCTGCCAAATTTTAGCCCATTCCGACACCGTCGCGAAAAATGACGAAATTGCCCCCAGTGCGATTTTTGTTTCCGATCAATCTGGCAAATTTCAGCCCATTCTGACACCGTCGCGAAAAATGACGAAATTGCCCCCGGAGCGATTTTTGTGTCCGATCAACCTGCCAAATTTCAGCCCATTCCGACACCGTCGCGAAAAATTACGATATTTCCCCCGGCGCTATTTTTGTTTTCGATCAACCTGTCAAATTTTACCCCATTCCGAAATCTTCTAGAAAAATGACGAAATTATCCCCGGCCCGATTTTTGTTTCCGATCAACCGGCCAAATTTAAGCCCACTCCGACACCGTCACGAAAAATGACGAAATTGCCCCCGGCGTGATTTTTGTTTCCGATCAACCTGCCAAATTTCAGCCCATTCCGACACCGTCGCGAAAAATGACGAAATTGCCCCCAACGCGATTTTTGTTTCCGATCAAACTGTCAAATTTTAGCCCATTCCGACACCTTCACGAAAAATGACGAAATTATCCCCGGCCCAATTTTTGTTTCCGATCAACCTGCCAAATTTAAGCCCATTCTGACACCGTCGCGAAAAATGACGATATTGCGCCCGGCGTAATATTTGTTTCCGATCAACCTGCTAAATTTCAGCCCATTCCGACACCGTCGTGAAAAATGACGAAATTGCCCCCGGCTCGATTTTTGTTTCCGACCTTCGGGAAAAATGACAAAATTGCAACCGGTGCGATTTTTGTTTCCGATCAATCTGTCAAATTTTAGACCATTCCGACACCGTCGCGACAAATGACGAAATTGCCCACGGCACGATTTTTGTTTCCGATCAACCTGGCTAATTTCTGCCCATTCCGACACCGTCGCGAAAAATGATGAAATTGCCCATGGCACGATTTTTGTTTCTGATCAACCTGGTAAATTTCAGCCAATTCCGAGACCGTCGCGAAAAATGACGAAATTGCCCACGGCGCGATTTTTGTTTCCGATCAACCAGCCTAGTTTCAGCCCATTCCGACACCGTCGCGAAAAATGACGATGTTGCCCCCGGCGCAATATTTGTTTCCGATTAACCAGCCAAATTTCCGCCCATTCCGAAACCGTCGAGAAAAATGACGAAATTGCCCCTGATGCGATTTTTGTGTCCGACCTTCGCGAAAAATGACGAAATTGCAACCGGTGCGATTTTTGTTCCCGATCAATCTGTCAAATTTTAGCCCATTCCGACACCTTCGCGAACAATGACGAAATTGCCCCCGGCCCGATTTTTGTTTCCGGTCAACCTGCCAAATTTCAGCCCATTCCGACACTGTCGCGAAAAATGACGATATTGCCCCGGCGCAATATTTGTTTCCGATCAACCTGCCAAATTTCAGCCCATTTCGACACCGTCGCGAAAAATGACGAAATTGCCTCCGGCGCGATTTTTGTATACGACCTTCGCGAAAAATGACGAAATTGCAACCGGCGCGATTTTTGTTTCCGATCAATCTATCAAATTTTAACCCATTCCGACACCGTCGCGAAAAATGACGAAATTGCCCCCGGCGCGATTTTTGTTTCCGATCAACCTGGCAAATTTCAGCCCATTCCGACACCGTCGCGAAAAATGACGAAATTGCCCCCTGAGCAATTTTTGTTTCCGATCAACCAGCCAAATTTCAGCCCATTCCGGCACCGTCGCGAAAAATGACGATATTTCCTTCGGCGCAATAATTGTTTCCCATCAACCTGCCAAATTTCAGCCCATTCAGACACCGTCGCGAAAAATGACGAAATTGCCCCAGGAGCGATTTTTGTTTCCGATCAACCTGCCAAATTTCAGCCCATTCCGACACCGTCGCGAAAAATGACGATATTTCCCCGGCGCAATATTTGTTTCCGATCAACCTGCCAAATTTCAGCCCATTCAGACACCGTCGCGAAAAATGACGAAATTACCCCAGGCCCGATTTTTGTTTCCGATCAACCGGCCAAATTTAAGCCCACTCCAACACCGTCACGAAAATGACGAAATTGCCCCTGGCGTGATTTTTGTTTCCGATCAACCTGCCAAATTTCAGCCAATTCCGACACCGCCGCGAAAAATGACGAAATTGCCCCCGGCGCTATTTTTGTTTCTGATCAACCTGTCAAATTTTAGCCCATTCCGACACCTTCACGAAAAATGACGAAATTGCCCCCGGCCCGATTTTTATTTCCGGTCAACCTGCCAAATTTAAGCCCATTCCGTCACCGTCGCGAAAAATGACGATATTGCCACCGGCGTAATATTTGTTTCCGATCAACCTGCCAAATTACAGCCCATTCCGACACCGTCGCGAAAAATGACCAAATTGCCCCCGGCGCTATTTTTATTTCCGACCTTCGCGAAAAATGACAAAATTGCAACCGGCGCATTTTTTGTTTCCGATCAATCTGTCAAATTTTAGCTCATTCCGACACCGTCGCGACAAATGACCAAATTGCCCCCGACGCGATTTTTGTTTCCGGTCAAACTGTCAAATTTTAGCCCATTCCGACACCTTCACGAAAAATGACGAAATTACCGCCAGCCCGATTTTTGTTTCCGATCAACCTGCCAAATTTAAGCCCATTCTGACACCGTCGCGAAAAATGACGATATTGCCCCCGGCGTAATATTTGTTTCCGATCAACCTGCTAAATAGCCCATTCCGACACCGTCGCGAAAAATGACGAAATTGCCCCCGACGCGATTTTTGTTTCCGACCTTCGCGAAAAATGACAAAATTGCAACCGATGCGATTTTGGTTTCCGATCAATCAGTCAAATTTTAGCCCATTCCGACACCGTCGCGACAAATGACGAAATTGCCCACGGCACGATTTTTGTTTCCGATCAACCTGGCTAATTTTTGCCCATTCCGACACCGTCGCGAAAAATGATGAAATTGCCCATGGCGCGATTTTTGTTTCTGATCAACCTGGTAAATTTCAGCCCATTCCGACACCGTCGAGAAAAATGACGAAATTGCCCACGGCGCGATTTTTGTTTCCGATCAACCAGCCAAGTTTCAGCACATTCCGACACCGTCGCGAAAAATGAAGATAATGCCCCCGGCGCAATATTTGTTTCCGATCAATCTGCCAAGTTTCAGCCCATTCCGACACCGTCGCAAAAAATGACGAAATTGCCCCCGGCGCGAATTTTGCTTCCGATCAACCTGCCAAATTTCAGCCCATTCCGACACCGTCGCGAAAAATGACGAAATTGCCCCCGACGTGATTTTTGTTTCCGGTCAACCTGCCAAAGTTCTGCCCATTCCGACACCGTCGCGAAAAATGCCGATATTGCCCCCGGCGTAATATTTGTTTCCGATCAACCAGCCAAATTTCCGCCCATTCCGACACCGTCGCGAAAAATGAGGAAATTGCCCCTGATGCGATTTTTGTGTCCGACCTTCGCGAAAAATGACGAAATTGCAACCGGTTCGATTTTTGTCCCGATCAATCTGTCAAATTTTAGCCCATTCCGACACCTTCGCGAACAATGACGAAATTGCCCCCGGCCCGATTTTTGTTTC
>NW_019259712.1:0-1056 GCF_002742605.1 Olea europaea var. sylvestris
TTTGGGCCCATAAGTACTTGTTGAAAATGTAGCGACCCTTTTGGATTGAACTCACAACTTCATCGTGACGTATGAGGGATTTCAGCCTTTTTTCGAAAGAATGAGCACTTGCATGTTTGGAACGCTTGTAGAGTCGGCGTAACAAGAATTGAGCGTAACTTTTGCACACGGTGTCCATTTTGGGCCCATAAGTAATTTTTGGAAATGTAGCGACCCTTTTGGATTGAGCTCCCCTCCTCGTCGTGACGTATGAGGGATTTCAGCCATTTTTCGAAAGAACGAGCACTTGCATATTTGGAACGCTTGGAGAGTCGGCGTAACAAGAATTGAGCGTAACTTTTGCACACGGTGTCCGTTTTGGGCCCATAAGTACTTTTCGGAAATGTAGCGACCCTTTTGGATTGAACTCACCACTTCGTCGTGACGTATGAGGGATTTCGGCCATTTTTCGAACGAACGAGCTCTTGCATATTTGGAGCGCTTGGAGAGTCGGTGTAAGAAGAATTGAGCGTAACTTTTGCACACGGTGTCCGTTTTGGGCCCATAAGTACTTTTCGGAAATGTAGCGACCCTTTTGGATTGAACTCACCACTTCGTCGTGACGTATGAGGGATTTCGGCCATTTTTCGAACGAACGAGCACTTGCATATTTGGAGCGCTTGGAGAGTCGGTGTAAGAAGAATTGAGCGTAACTTTTGCACACGGCGTCCGTTTTTGGCCCATAAGTACTTTCTGAAAATGTAGCGACCCTTTTGGATTGAGCTCACCACTTCGTCGTGACGTATGAGGGATTTCGGCCATTTTTAAAAAGAACGTGCACTTGCATATTTGGAACGCTTGTAGAGTCGGCGTAACAAGAATTGAGCGTAACTTTTGCACACGGTGTCCATTTTGGGCCCATAAGTAATTCTTGGAAATGTAGCGACCCTTTTGGATTGAGCTCACCTCTTCGTCGTGACGTATGAGGGATTTTAGCCATTTTTCGAAAGAACGAGCACTTGCATATTTGGAACGCTTGGAGAGTTGGCGTAAGAAGAATTGAGCGTAACTTTTGCA
>NW_019259713.1:0-1056 GCF_002742605.1 Olea europaea var. sylvestris
TCACTTTTCTCATGACGATCAAAAAATCAATTTTCAAAATCACTTCCAAACATGCGCTTAAACTAGGAAATTCCATTGTTTACTTTACTATTATATACAAGGAAAACTCCGTCAAAGTACATCCAAAGCTTCGAATAGAATACCCAATAGAAAAGTCAAACATTAGGTAATTAGCGTGTAAATAACAAGTTGAAGCCTTTCGCAAATTGTGTGCAATACGAAGGGTTCTTTAGTCAACAAATTCGATGTATATAAGTAATTATAGCTTAAGCACCCAGAAATTAGTATCGTAAAATCTTCCCACAATCCTAACGTTTCTTTTCCTCAAGACGGTTCCCATTTATGGAACCTGAGCCTGAGACTGTTATAAACCTCTTTGATTCAATCTGGTTCTACTCCCAAGTCTTCAAGAAGCAATCAAATTCCTCAATTTCATCCAAGCCTGAAGCAAACCCTGATTGGCATAATCAAGAAAATTCAAGAAAACCCAAGATTTCAAGCCAATTAACAATCCATACTAGATCCAAAAGTGACCAGTTGATTAACTCCATTGAGGGTTTGGACTCTGATTCTTCGTCCCCAGATTCAGTCCTCTTTACCCCACGTCTCTCAGAATTAGATTTTTCAAAAGAAATTCCAAGAGCAATGCAAGTAGAGAACACTTGTGGCGGTTTGAGGAATAGAAGAAAGAAAAGTCTCAGCAAGAGCTTGTCGGAGCTTGAATTTGAAGAATTAAAAGGGTTTGTAGATCTTGGTTTTGTGTTCTCTGAAGAAGATAAAGATTCAAGTCTGGTGGAAATCATTCCCGGGTTGCAAAGATTGGGCAAGAAAATGGATGGAAAAGGGCAGGAAAAGGAAGGAAATGCTAATGAATTTTCAGTTCCAAGGCCTTATCTCTCGGAAGCGTGGGATGTTTTTGACGAAAGAAAGAGAGAGAATCAGAGCCCATTGATGAACTGGAAAGTTCCTACAATCAGCAATCAAATTGACATGAAAGATAGTCTCAAATTGTGGGCTCATACTGTTGCATCTGCTGTTAGATGATTACTGTTTATT